>NW_017179105.1:2491131-2541839 GCF_001652005.2 Ceratina calcarata
GCTAGCGAAAAATTTTTACATGGAAATTGTAGATCTCGTCGTCCTCTACAAGAAAGGTCTAATGCAATTTTCCCGTATATCCAACAGTTTGGGAGTTATTGACCAAAAACGAAAATTTGGAAGAAATTGAAGGGGTACCCCTTGGAAAAATCTCGGAAAAATCGAAAATTTTGTTTTGTTGTTTATTATTAGCAATGTTCTTCCGACGTCTGATTTCTTTTTAATTATAGGAAATGCGTTTTTCTAAGGTACATAAACTTTTGGGATTGACTGTATAGCCAATACATTCTTAAAAACGATTAGGTCTCCCGTGTGTCTCGCATGATTGACGTAACAGAAGCTATAACCAAGTTGTAAACCTACAAATGATTATCGTCGGGCGATGAATTACGTGACAGAAAGTGACTGCACATGTTGGGCGTCACAAGTTCTGCAAACTTCCTAATTTAAAACTTATAGAAACTTCTACCTTTTATCACGACTTCACAAATATTTGTTCTAACTTTCGGGACGCTATCAAGCGATAAAGAATGAAATGATAAAAAGCTGATGTGCAGAAATTATCTCTTATCGATCTCCGAGCAGACATTTACGTTTCTCATGATCTACGGTATTAACGAGCTTAAAGAACAGATGTGTTTTCGTGCACCGTCTGGGTACATTCTGCCAAATACATTGTAACTTTCCATTGCCGTAACGCATTGAGTAACACCTATTCCACTGCGATTTAATAAGATTTTTAAGATAACTAAATCATTGATATCAATAAATTTGCATGAATATAGATACTCAACGTGAACGACGGATATGCGAAATTCATAACATTAAAATTATTAGACGTGGAATTATATAACTAGACTAATCACAGAAATAACGCTTTGTAATGTGTATCCCGTTTTCTGGCCGCTCGTCAAAGCGTCAACGCGTCGTCTTATCCCCGTATCGAAATTTCCTTAGACAGGAAGGGTAAAGATAATGATAAATCCGCGCGTTCGCGGTTTGCGTAGGCAGACTGGACGTTAGCTCCAATTAAATTTGGCAGCGAAATTCTGGCACGATTTTAGAATGGCCCACGTAGTCGATTTCACGGCCACCGACGCAATGAGTGACCGATCCCTCAAGATACCAGATCCCTTGCGACATAAACGCCTTAAACTGTTGCAGCCAGATTAATATTCAAGTACAGACTGTTGTTTGTTCTTCGGTCCCTTCATTATTTTCTTTGATCCATTTGCACAATCAAAAAATGAATTTCGGTTTGATGAAATATTAGAATGAAACTTATTGTAAGTGCTGAGTAAATCTAACATCACTTGGTACATTCTGCCAAATTATTATGTTACATGAATTACTGTGTTACTACATGAAACGTTCTGTCAGATAATGTATTAAGCCTCTGCCTAATTAATTCTCTAATTTAACGGAATACACACCTGCAAAGCGGCAAGTGGACAAAGAAGAGCGTCGAGATATTTCTGTTACACCGGGATCATGCAGTTGGTTGTACCAAGATTTACAGAGACGTGAACGTAGCAAAGAGGAAAAGGGAATTCGAGGGTGTATTTCGGTCCCAGCAGCGGCTGGGCCCTCCAGCCTTTTCGTCCCACCGGGTCAGCGAAATTCCTGGCTAAATTTAAGCCCGGCTATAGCTAGATAATTACGATTTTGCGTAAGAGATAGCAGACTCTCGCGTGAAATAACGGATCGACCACGTATACACTCGATTATTCTCGAACCTCGTGCGATCAAGCTTTCGATATCAAATTGAAATTTAACAGATCACCGATACTACCAGAAATGAAATTTCGTTATCTCGCTGAATCGTAATTTAAGTTTCAATCGATTTCGAGTAACGCGCGTCGTTGATCAGCACAGATAATTCTCATTTCGTAATTAGGAGGGGACGTTAAAAGATTTTTCTTTGTAATAGTAGTAGTAACGACGGTTCATCATTATTGTCTGACAAGCTTGTTTAAGATTTGTTGAACGATGCGCTTAATTGTTCCACTGGCTAATTTCATTGGCCGCGTATCAACTCGGCCTCGTCGATTGAGTTCACTGAAACGCGTTCAGATTTCACGTTCGACTTACGAACGAAAGTTTCTCGATTAAAAAGCACTATTTCTATATTTTTTAGTACATTGAATTGTTGACATAACGGTGACATAATGCGAACGTTCAATAAAAGTCTGCTAGTCATTTTACGTAACGATGTTATCGAGATATTACCACAGAAAGTTTTACGTGCCAATCATCACGATTCTCGCTTTGACTCCATTCAATTCGAGTTTGATCGTTTCATCGATATCCTCGTGTAATATCGGAGAGTTCATTTCAGCAACGTCAATGCTATGACAATTCTCATTAAATTTTACTCTTTTATAAAGAGAAAGGGTTTGTATGAAAATTCTCATTTTAATTCTGTACGATAATTGGTCAGACAAAGCCACTACTAGCGATGCTAGGATATATAATACAAGCGTCTTTAAATTCAGAGTGCAGAATTTTTACGATCTATAGAAAAATGCGAAATGTCTCTGAATAAGCGGTATCCAATTAATCGAGACGAAACCGAAGAAACGTGGCGAAAGGAAAACAGAATCGGAATGTTTTCCACGTTTGAGGTGCCAGCCGAATGATCTTGGCACGTCGCGATGTTTTCACGGAAAGCAAGAATATCTGACGTAGTAGGATCGCCAAGATTATGTAATAAACAAGCAAGGTGGCCATCGGCAGTGGTTCTGGCAAGCATCGAAATTATGTGCTCGATCATTCCTGGGACATTGACATTGAGAGCAGAGTTTATAATGGTTGATCGTCGAAAATCAATTATGTATTACGTTCGACTAAAAATTAATCGTGTCATAAAGGGAAGGTTTCAGGTAAAACAAGACGGTTCAGTTTTCTAGTTATTTTTCCCCACGAGAATAGCATCCGATGGGTGTGCGTCAGTGTAGTGGACGACAAATATTTGCCGTACTTGGTACCAGTCACGCGATAAAATTGTCCGCTTCAAGCTAGCTAAATCAACGTTTTACCGCGCTTATTGTGGTATTTAAACTGTCGTTTCTACGACTCCCGGCCCGAGTGGCAATTCTCTCGGTCGGTGCGTGGATCTTCGAGAGCGGTACGAATCCTCGAGTCGAACGATCTATAGATCTCTGTTTGCGTAGCGGTCGCGATATTCTTGAACGGTTGAAAAAGGAAACGGGAGCATCGGGTTTCGGAAAAATCGAATAATGTGTGTTGATTAGTGTTCAATGCGGATATTAATAATTCAAGTAATCGAGACCGGTATAATACTGTTACTGTTTTACGTAATGTCACAGGATCATTGCATCGGGTATTATATTTAGTCGATCGTGAGACTTTGACCAAGGACGTTTTTCAGACCCAGGGTTGGTTAGAATTTTCTCGTCCCGTGTTTGACGAGCAATTAACCGTTTGAAAGTTTGCTGGGCAAACCCTGCGACGCTCGCCAGGAGGTTCAATGGAGAAGATATGAAACAGTTCTCAGGATAAAAATAAGAAGGAAGTAATTTCCCTCCGGCCATTCACGTAACTTTTCTCGTCAACCCTGCCGGCCGGACCAGCTCGAACTCTTACATAATCCTTCTGACGAATCGTTAGAGGTAACTTTCCCAACATTTTTAATAATAACTCCCCGGCGGTATTGTCTCCTTTACTCGATTTCAACCGGAAACGCCCACGGTTCAAACATCACCGATTACCAAGTGCTCCTCGAACGCAGTAATTCCTTGAAACCGATCGATTTTCATGCGTATCGATTACGAGCGGCAATACGTTTCCGCGGTGTACCCGCTATCGGTTGACTTTATACATCGCGACCGTAATATCGACGATTCCGTTTGAAAAAAAACCGAGCCGACCTTGAAAAATTTCAACGCTATCACCTTTAAGCAAGCGAAACCTCTTTAATACATCTTCCGCGATGTGCAGGTAACGTTAAGTCTGCGCAGATGTAGTCGTTAATTATCGACGTTTACTCGTATCGATTTCCTATTATCTATCCTGAAGAACTGAACCTCCAAGAAATGGTGGAATCGCGTGTTCTATAATTAAAGTAAATTGTACGTTTGGTGCATGAAATTAAATTGATGGATTGAAGAAAAGGGATCATTTTGGGCATTCCCATTGGCCCGATAGGGAAGGTAGGTATGTAGGTTTTGTATTGATCTCTGCGTTGAGGCGACCTTTAATATCCCCTCTCCCGGGCTCCCCGACTCGTTGGATAGAACGAGATAGAGTGACGACCGCGGGGTGTCGAGGGGTGTTCCGAACGCGACCTACAACAAGCGCCGACAGGCGCACAGCTGATTTCGTAACGGCCAGCAGGCGACACTCCCGGAGTTCCACCGTTCTCCGGAAACGCTCCGTGACCTATATATCCTGGAGAACCCGGGGAACAAGGAAACGGACTAGCTCTGTGCACGAAGCCCTTGAAAAAAGCGTAGGAGTCATTGAAACTCCTCATAAAAGTAGAATGAGATCGTACAAAGACTAGAAATAATAATTCGAGTCGAAAAACCGATGTTTCATATATGTACTCATCCGATTATTAAAACAGCCGTTAAACTGGTGTTCAAATGAAATTGTATGGAAGAGAATCGCATGATGCGAGCTCCCTGAGACGGGTAATTGAATATGTAAGGGGATTGAGGATGTTGCTCGGAGGTGACGTCATTTTTAAGGTCTCGGGAGACAGGACAATTAAGTAACTGTTCGCAGACAGCCAGGGGGAGAGGGAGATTACGCGTTTTTGCGCGTGTGTCGTGTCAACGTCGACAAACACGACGTCATAATCGGCTGAAGAAGCTCAGGTAGGTATAGTGTATGGCATCCGTTATTTATAGATCGTTACATTTACACTTGTACAGTGTCTGATTAAACGCGTGTAATAAGGTTGGAGATAAACGGTTGTATCATCTATGATCGTTCAAGAATGCCCTCGGCTTAGTTACTCGCGACCGTCTTTCAGATCACTGAACCTACCGGTTGCCCGTTTTTTGCGAGAACCGGTGAAAGAGCCACGTTTCACAGTGGTGATTCATGAGATCGAGAACAGGCGGAGATAGGAGATGAATTACTTTGCTCGACATGGTCAGGTTTGTTAATCAATTATTTCCCCAGTCACGACTCGGATCGTCTATTTAATTCGTCGAGCTCCCAGCAAAAATCGTAGTTGTCCAACTAGCGATTGAATTAAAAAGGCTTGTTTAATCTGTTTCGAAAGCAACCACGAGTAGTTTCCTATTGTGCTAGACGTGGTGGGTAACAATCGGATAGTTATCTTCTTTCTATGTACGTCGGTCCTTTGTTACGAGGACGTTGACTTGAATATGCCGATAGTGTAATTAAACGAGATCGATTATCGATCGGCCACATTGTGCCGCAACGACGATTAGAAAATATATCGGCCATACATTGCTTCCTGTTCGCGAAAATAATTACGACTTCTTTTATACGGTTTCATTACATGCTGGCAAAAGCTCGGTCATAAATACACACATTATAGTAGATTCGACAATAATGTTTCTTACGTCTCGTCCTTACGATTTCGCTTGGTCCGCGTTGGTACCTTCATAAAAATGTTTGCCATAAACAGCCAGCATTTGCTTCCATCCATGTAGGAATGCTAAACCAGATGTTCGAAGGATAGAATCGCGTTCGAGGAGATTGAGAAACACTGCGGTAAAGGGAGCCACGATTTTCGTTTGTTACCAGAGGAATCGGACGAAGGATGATAATTAGGACGAAAAAAATCGAGGTAGCAACCGACGACGAGGTCCTCGTAGAAACAACGGAACGGAGGAACGTGGCTGGACCGCGAACCGTTCCTGGGTGAGGCCGGCGGGGTCAGGAGGGGAGATACACAAAGGAGGGATGCGATTGGCCGAGGCGTAGAGGAGAGGTTCTCTGCTGTCGCGAGGCGAGTTGATTCCGCGCCACTTCGTTTCCGACTCGTGTCTGCGTACGACGTGCCCCGAGGACTAAATCTAGACCGCATCCTTCAACTACTTCTTATCCTCAAAGAGGTAAGTCAAATATTTCCGTACGTCCCGCATAAATCCGCGTTCGCTCCCGCATTGTTCTACAAACATGCCACGAAGATCGTGCCCGATCCACACGATCGGAGATCGAACCTCACCGGTCGTACCACTCTTCGTCTCTTTCGCCGATTGTTAGAATAAAAATTGCATCGTAATTCAACTACGTGTCGTGGATCCCGTTCACTAAACACCTACTGTACAGGATTGGAACCGTATCGTGAAATATGTCAGGAGATCACTTGTCCTGCGTATTTCCCATCGCATACCGAATACCGGTGAACGTTCGAAGATCGTGATCGTTGTGGATTGGCATAATTTATTCTAGCGACCCGGTCGTTTGTACGTAGAATTTTATAAACGATAGGGTCACGTTAAATATTCAAGAAATGAATCAGCGTATGGATGATCACCGGTTATCTCAATGGCATTTCGCGTCCTGCTGCCGTACCGGTTTTTAGGTTAGCATAAGATCGATCAAATGCCGATACCAGCAATTTTTATTTGCGATCTAAACTACGATCTGTGTTTAGAGATTCACTTACACTGACAGTATTAATTAAGTTTTTATGTACTGAGGTGTAAAATCGACGTGTCGTGTTTTTTATATTTTGGATTATACGACATTATCCAATCCAGAAATAAAATCTCTTGGGTCGTTACATCTTCGTACGATTAAAATGGCGGAAGTAACAGTCCCATAATTTACGAGGAAAGTTATTCGACTTAGCCCGCTAATCTATTTCGCTCAGCCAAGCTAATTGCCTGATAATTAGTTTTAAGGTAATAATAAAAAGATTAACAGAGACATTTTTACATCCGCGTGTTAGAGTGATACGGAGATAGTTGCTTCCGTATCATGTGAAATCATTAACCTCCGTTCCATGAGAAATATCATACAATTCTCGACGGAACGTGTCCAATGAGACTCTGTAAAAAAAACATGAGACGACTTCTCTACTCATATTTCAAGGCTACCTGGTATTCTGCTCAACGGAAATTCGGTTGAACGTAGAGTTACACGAAATTATTTAATTCGTCGGGTTTAATGATTTTCAACGACAATGTTTACTATCGTTTTACCTGCTATCGTTATCGATCTGACTTCAGGGGTTTCATTGGTACCGTATTACACGTTCGTGGTTCTTCTTTTCACACGAGACATTCATTTTCTACGGTTATCGATTTCAATAACGCTGAGTAAGATTAACGTACCGGTTTTCAAGTTCCTCTCGACGGATTCCGACGAAATTTTATTTCCTCCTGCATATTTCTCATCACATTAAAATACAACGTTACACAATTTCATGTATCATATTTCCAACAATCCGATGCAAATACGTCATCAATTGAATCGATTGTTCATTAGCATAATAGTTGCCGGTGATTACTGTAACAAATGCGAATCGACCGGCTCAATTTCCGGCGAACAATTTCAGAAAAGATTGAAACGCATTTCCGTTTACGATCATTACGCAATTTACCAGCCATCTCTCTTTCCGAATCGACCTAATCAAAATTCGATCGTATGAGAATGTATCGAATATGTAAATCGCGAGGTACGTTGCATCGGATTTCCTTTGCGCGGGGATACTGTCAAAAGTAAATTGACAGATTACGGTCGGACCGGTGGTACATACAGCCAAACGTGTGGGTGCAGCAAGATTACGTAAGGCCAGGGATGCCCAGTGATTCTCAAATTTCTCCGCAAATTTAAAGCCGACCGTTCAGTTCACTGCGTTTACGAATTCAACGAATCATCTCGAGTATTTCGCGTTCCACAAAAATGCATATTAATCGATAAATACAAAAGTTTGCAATTAAATCGCAAAGAAATATAAAATGAATTTCATTCGTCCAATGATTGATTCGTACCGGTTTACCGTTTTTGAACAGTAAAGGTTAACAATTTCGGAATTGTGGACGTGCGAAGTTGATTTATCACGAGAGAGGAAGACGGAGGCGCGTTATTAGGGAAGAAAAGTGCATCGATGCGTTTCTTAGTAGGAGGCTCGTTAGACCAGAGAAGACCGGAGATTCGTTTGAGCGGCGCGTGCATGCGTTATGGCGTTTGGTAATTCAAAACGGAAATTGATAGTTGGCGGTCTCCCGATCGGGGCTTCGTGTGCAAGAAACGCGTCGTCGTGTTCGTGTCTTGTGGGTCTACGTTCGTTTGCATGCATACACGGAACGCGTGCATACGATTACAGGACCGGAATGCATTGCCTGTCTGCCGGCAATGTTTCTCTCTGATCGATTCTTCGCGACACAACACGTACTTTACTACTTCTACTGCTACCATTCGTCAGATCGCGTGTCAAGTTTATAAATAAAGAATAATAATAATAATAATAATTATTATTATTATTATTCCTGGTCGTTGTTTACTGTGTAAATGCAAACACGAGAACTTTGAACTTTCCTTATTTTAATTAATTAGTTGATAGTTTTGTTTTTTACGTTTATCTACCGGCTTACATCATATGGATATAGCTTGCCGATTAACAGATGGCCTCTATCGATCGCTTGTTATCTCCTCTGACGTGTTGCACTTGTGATATTTAACTCTTTTACCTGGCGATTTCACGGTGAATGAAAATCACAGTCTCCTTTAGATAATCCGATAGAGGAAACCTTTAGCATACTTAGACAAGAAAATTTCAATGAAAATGTTGACGGTATATTTAGATTCAGCCGAATGACGTTGATTTGATAAAATTATCCGAGTTTCCTTCGACTAAAACGAGCCTAATGATTTTCTGAAACGATATCCCTTTTCTTTTAATAGTGTGCACATAGCGTTCGCGTGAATAGAGTGTACCACTTAACCAGGCCGCTGTTAATCACAATAAAGTGCAATCATTTCTGGCGAAGACGAGGTCTTTGAACCCTCGAGAATACTTCCGGAATTTCTCATGTTAATTACAATATTCCCAGTTTAATTTCTACAGTTCAGTGAATTATAGGAGATATCCGGGTTATATTAGATTACTAGAAGTTACAACGAGTAGACAATTCGACGATGAGATCCACATTCACGATTAACCTTGGACAGCGTAAATATTTTAGTCTCTTCTACCAACAGACGAGTCTGTTACAAAGAAAATTTTCTAAAGGTCTACTATAACGCACCCTAATAATTTATGTGGAATTGTATTCTTAGTCTCTCCTTGACATTAACGCGTTTAGTAGTGAGTTCGAAACTTCTGGAAGGCATTACGAACTTTTCAAGAGCTATTGTAATCATCTGAAACCACAAATGATGCTATTATAAGTAATTAAAGTGAAGATCGGAATTAGCAAATGTAGCAGAGTTATTGTTTCGACGATGACGAACGCGTTAGAGGTTGAAATCTCGTGTCTCATAATTGAGGCTAACAATGAAGCTGCACGAGTTTAAAAATACATGTTGGCCAACACTTGTTGGGAGTACTTTGCTTGTTTGTCATCTCCTGTTAGATATTTAGCTCGCGACGGCTTGGTACATACGCATTGCTGCTACAATTAATAGTACGTTGTTGATTCGCGATTTGCAATTTAATCCTTCATAGATCATTAAACACGATTTTTCGATATTATTAAATATGATCTTTAATAACATTCAATTTCTTATTAGAATTCTTTAAGACATTCAGAGTTAATGCGTATTTTATTACGTATACGTAACGACGTATATTTATGATATGTACATTCATTAAGGCAGGGTTTTAGTTATGTATTAATTATTAAATTCTAAGTATCGTAAGGTCTATAGATGAAAAGCGCGGCACGAGCTTGCCGGGTAGTGAATCGACGGGAAAGTAGCTTCTAGTTATACCCAGCAGAGGCCACCACAAACCGGTGTCGGCTCGACGAGCAGCTAATCGATAAAACTGTTTCAAGAAAGATACGCAATGTGAAAAGACTGTAATATCCCTCGCATTGAAATCATTCTTCGGCTCGATAAATTTATAATTTCGAAACAGATCTGAATAGTACTTAATATCGTACATACTTGATCGACTATGCCGGTGATACCATTCGTATAATTCGACGCAATTCCTTGCGTTCATTAACAAAGCTGTGTCAGGAATGATCTCATCCGGTGAATCGCATTCATTTCCTAGTCACTTGCAACTGTTTCCTCTTTTCGTTCTACTCGGATTAGCACGTGCATAAAAATTAGACCGGATTTTTCCCGAACTGGCATTAACGAATGATTCCAGATCTAACAGGATCGACGATTAAGATCACGTTTCGGGAATCAGGTCCATAAGAGGTCCATAATTCAAATTTGCGAATAGAGTCAGGGATGGCTGATTGAAATTGCGTAATATTTGCTGTTAAAATATTTTCGACAAATGTTTGATAGGAGCCTGGCGATAAGATTTAACGCGTACAACCATTTTCGCTTTAAATGAATCCGATATTTACTTTCCGTTGGAAGCCTACCGCGCAGTTCTCATCTCCGAAGTGCAATTACTCATTGTCGGACTCACAACCGTGACGAGCCGTGGTCCTTGAAACCTCGTCTCAAATCGCTTCAGTCGGAGTTGCTTCGATTTCCATCGTTCGATACTCGAAAATAAGTTAGAACGTTAAAATTATTTCCTAGTTTTTGTATGATTCATAAGAAAGAATTCATAAGAAAGAAATTAAATAATTATTCGAGGCAATTTAAATGATCGTTCATACTTCAAAAGGTAGAGTAATTCGTCGTTCTACTTTATTGAAGCTGTGGTATTCACTTGGCTTTACAATACTTGCTTTCAGAGGAACATAGCGTGCACTGATAACGTTTTTTAATAATAGAATAATCTCAGAATCCATGATAATAGCAGCATCAACACGTGTGCTGTAATTAACAGCCATCAGATAATCTATGGATTTGCCTTTCAACTAAGTACAGTAAATATTCGTCTATCCACTGCACATGCAATTCCTGCATTGTACAAGCAGGAATTTACAAACTGGTAATGGAATTAAATCGCATAACGTGTCGTCGTCTGTTTAATTTTGTAATGAAGATATCAAAGATTAGTTGGTGTCTCAAACAATCGTTTAAGGATGTATTGACTATACAGTCAATCCCAAAAGTTTATGCACTTTAGAAACGCATTTTTTAAAAAGAAATCAGATGTCGGAAGAACATTGCTAATAATAAACAACAAAAAAAAATTTTCGATTTTTCCGAGATTTTTCCAAGGGATACCCCTTCAATTTCTTCCAAATTTTCGTTTTTGGCCAATAACTCCCAAACCGTTGGGTCTACGGGAAAATTGCATCAGATCTTTCTTGTAGAGGACGACGAGATCTACAATTTCCATGTAAAAACNCTTTAGCACGTAGCTATTTATTATTAGCATTATTCTTCCGACGTCTGATTTCTTTTTAATTACAGGAAATGCATTTTTCTAAGGTAATATAAACTTTTGGGATTGACTGTATAGCCAATACATCCTTAAACTTGACGCGATAATTGTTAGCAGTAATAAAGTATTTAGCAATTAGTAATTATTAGCAGACACGTCTGTTTTTTACACCTACCGAAGGTCGATCGCGATTTTGCAAACGATCTCGATCCGATCGTCTGGCTCGGAACGAATTTGTATTCCGCACAAATTCAAGTCACAAGTAATGCGGCAATGACGTAACAGGATGTTGCAGCGACGTTCTCTACCGTGCATGATTTTCAAATGACGTGTTGCACAACCCTTTCTCGCCTGTATTATTGGTACAAAAATCAAGTCTTTAACAGAATTATCTTGAAGGATCGTTTTTCGTTCGTGCTGTTATTTTAATAATCGATTATCTAAATTAAATTATATAATATACGAAATTATTTTTTTAAGTGATATAGATTACGATAAGGGGAAGAAAAGAAAATGGAATTGTCGCGAAGTCCGTGTTATCGCTGTTGGATAACGAGATACGGCGTTGCAATCATATTTATCGACGAGACGTACTCGAAACTCAATCCTCGATCGTAATCACTTTTCGTATTGCCACCCTTAGTGGTTCGCTCGTACTCCAGAGATAGCCTCGAGTGTGTCGCGTTACGCCTGATAAAATGCCTCGAAACTTCGTTATACGTGCTCGCTCCAATTACGTAACAAACAGATATGCTCGGAGACGGTTTCACGATTGGAACACAGAATGCTCGTACAACATTCAGTATCGTCTCATTAATTAACATTTAAACGTCTGGCTATTTGCATAAATGCATTGCCGAATATGTAAGCGTTAATTTTTTCAGTTGTCGCCTACGGAGGGTCCTCTGAGGATCGCTTAATTGATGTTCTTGTTAATCAAAAAGATCGGAGCACGATTACAGGGTTCCCCGTGACGATGAAGCCAAAAAGGAAAAGGGAGAAAATTGCGCGTTCCCCGGGGCGTGGATACAAGTGGCCGCGAGTTAGCCAACAAGCCGAAACAATGCAAACAAAGTGTCTACGTTTACCCTAGACCGGCGCGTTGTTCCTGCACCCTCCGCCGGCTTTTTCATCTGCATCGCGGCTTTTCAGCCTAACGCGAAAAACTTGGGAGGGGCAGCCAAGAGGCGAATCGTTACTTTGTCCCGCTTTACCCGATCCCTTATCGTTATAAATTACACCCTTCCTCTTTCTACGCTCGTCCACATGTCGAAAGTCTGTACACTATTTACGTTCACTAGTTACTGTAAGCAGTGGAACTCTCAATGAAATCCTCAGAGGCACTTTGAATCACGATGTAATCTTGATACCGTTGCTAGTATACCTGCGTGCGATGGTAAATCCGTTTCTGTTCGGGACACCGTGCAAAGTTGCGACGCTTACAGCCGAATGAAAGAAAATGATATCTTACGATCGTTCACACCTCCATTATTGCAAGGCCGGGTTGCTCTCGTAGGATAATGATGCATTTACCAGCCGGTAATCTGCATCCCTCTCCGCCCTGTGAAATTGCGTATTCGCTGAGAGACGCAATGGGCGATGATGCACCTTGAATCGGTCCTCTCCTTTCTATGATTGGACCCCACGTCACGATGTGTTTTACTCGCTGTTGGCTTCGATCATGTTCAAACTGCCATCGCAATGGGAACGGTAATGCCCTCGCAAATCGCAGTTTCGAGGATTATTATTTAATCGACGGTGTTTCGTGTCATGGGAAAGGCCAGAAAATCGATACACAATTCCTACAGTTCTTACAATTATTTCTATTTGTTTTACGACTTATCTCTCGGCTGTATTTCTACAACTCGTTGAAGCAATCTCACCGATCTTTGTGCATACAAAACGCGAGCACGAGTTTTCGCGCATACGTAATCCTGGCTCGACGTCTGGCAAGTGGCTACGGGTAGACGTGGAGCCATTTAATTAGGTTCTCCTATTATCGGTTCTCGGTTGCTTTGTTCACCGCGCGTACATAGATATACATAATGTACCGAAGTATGTAATCCGAGATACTGCTACATATCTGGTATACGATGAATCGGTATTGAGGTTCGCGAAATAGCAGTTTTTTAACGCATGCACGGAGATACGGTTTTATTTGAGAATAAATGACAACGGATTCGTGTTGATCATAATTGCTGGTTATTGATTTTGCCCGCGGCTGTTTCCACGTCCGTTCTCAATTTCGTTAAAATATTCTTTTTATGAGTACGATAAGCTTCGAATAGGTCCAGAATTTCTTGATACACCGGTTCTACGGGGTTTTCTGATTTCTGTTAGAAAGTGGCCTCTAAGGACTTTACGTAATATACAATTATCCAGTTGCACGAACTGAACGAGAGTCAAATCCGGGGTATCTAGCTAACGTGAATCAGCCGCGAAGCGATGGTCGGGTGGGAATGAGACGTTGCATTAAATGTCGTAAAGGACTTTAAAACAGCGACGATTCAACTCTGACACTTGGGCTCGGGGCCACGGCCACGTCTGTGAGATTAGTATGCGTGCAGCAAGCAGGAACTATTGCACGCGTATGCGTGATTTTCCACGCGTACGTAACACGGAGGCTGCAGGCTGGTGTGGGTGTAGGTGCGTGCTATCGACCGGGTATCCTTCTGTGCTGGACGCCGGTGTGCCCCACCCTGAAACGAGCGACGGAGAGAGCGATATATCGCGAGAGAGATAGTAAGCTCCGCGAGTAGTGCGTGGGAGAGGAAGGTTCGCGACGAGAGATGCACCGGATCCGAGGAAAAGGGACGGAAGAACACCGTAGAACCGGGGAAAAACAAAGATGGCTTTGGGAGAGGAAAATAAGAGCGACGAGCGAATCCTGCGAGGGAAAGCGCGGCGAAAATCCGGAGACAGAGCGAGACGGGGAAAGTCGATGAAAGATGGTAAAGGAGGGAAGTAATGACAGAGTGACAGGAGTAAAAAGAGAGACAAACGGAAGATTCGTATGAAGATAAAGAAAGAAAGGGATAGGGAGTCGCGGCGGGAAAGGGACAGACGATTTTGGTGAGAGGAGGACGGTGAAATCGGCGAAGAGAAGGGGCGGCAGCGAGCGGGACAGACAAGGACGGGGCGGGACAGAGAGAGAGATCACGGCACGCAGAAATGCCTCCTGCTTAGTGATAGCGTAGAGACTGTAGTGTTCACATCACACGCGACACACCGTGTCATTTTTCGCACGTTTCAACGCGCGCCGCAGGAAAGAAAACCATTCGGCCTCTCGCGACACGGCATAATTGGTCGGACGTTACGGCACGCGTGCAGTACGCGTTTGTAGATAGAAGGGCGCGAGCGCGACCTGATACAGGGGATAAAGCGAAGGATAGCCCGGTGGAAGGTTCCGTGAGATAAAGCCGGCAAAAGAGGAACAACGCTATCCTGAATTTCTTACCAAGGAACGAACGCGTACAATTCGACGACTGTGAACAAACTTTTTGACAGTGCTTTTTTTCTACGAGTTTTCTAATACTCTTCCCTACTTTTGAGACGGTGAGTAAAAACGCATATTGATGACTTGCAACGCGAACGATTTCCTTGATTTATGAATACGATACCACAAATATAAGATTGTGATTGTTTCACCGGTGCGTGCTGTAAGTCATCAATGCGTAGGTTGCACTGGCTGATGCTTCGTACTGGATCTACTCTGTCTTCTTTCAACTTCCGCGTTTGTTTCATTTGACTTTTGAACCGGTTGTTACGGGAACTTTGTTGTACCGTGCGCTCTATATCGATTGACGGCAGCCAGGGTTCCCCGGGACACGTAGTTCGCTTTCATTTTCACCCGCGACTAGGAAAGACAGTAATAATATAGTGCGTGACGCATTGATCGCGATTGCTGCTCGCGAACGGCGCCCCTTGGCCGGCCTCTCTCGTTCTCCATCGATTCCCGAACCGTTTCTCGTCTATCAGCGCTCGATTTTATCAAACGTGACAAACCTGGATAATCAATTATCCAATCGGCACGCAGTACGATTCTATCCCTTTGATCTGTCAAGGTAGTCAGCCAGTGCGACCGAAACTGCACCGTTCACGGACAGTCAGAGAATTAAAAGGTCCATCAACGGAATAATTAATTAGACTTCAGTGTTCTCTGACTGAATTAAAAATAAGAGGAAAGACCCTGTATTAGACCGTTCTCATCGTTATCAGGCAGTTTATTTGCACGAAAGGAAGCAATTTTAAAACGAGAATCCCCCGGAGAAAGGGGACGACGAGCAGGAACAAGTTTTACTCGTCGACTGGGGTGACTACCCCCAAGGACAACAGGAAGTGATAATACACGCTGCGTGCAGCGTGGTGTGCTCGGGAACACGCGTTCGTTTTCCGTCCATCTTGCCTCGCCGAGGAGAGGTGTGCCCCGCCGCCCACACCCTCTTGTTTCACCCCCGGAGTCGAACTTCCGGTCTCTCGAAGAATCCTCCTCGAGATCGCGTCGGGGCAGGAGTACCCAGTGAAGAGGTGAAGTTCGATTATCGAGAAGGTGAACACGCGCTCGGGGTTTTACCGATCTCTCTCGTACTCTCGCTCGCTGTCTCTCTCGCCGGGGCGTCGTCATGGGCGGATGTACCTCGAAGGATACCACGTCGACCGACGAGTATGTATAAATAAATTAAGACGTGTCGAGAATTATTTTCGCGTCATAAATTATCCATTGATAAATTATATGATAACAATGATCAATGCAATTGTTTCTGGGCCAATGGCGTTTATCGTGTCTTCGAATTCTTAAGGGGTGGTTTATGGTATGGTAAAGTGTACACGCTGGTTCAGGAGTTCGTAGGTGACGTCACTTGGCTCGGTGCCCGCCTAGTGACGTAGGAGTACGTCGGATCAGACATTCATGGAATTCGCAATTGATGCACAGGAGACTCGTTGCGTGAGTCATTCAGGATCCTGTGACTGTTCTCTAATTAACGCGCATTGTTAATTGAATGGTTGCACACCGACGAATCGATGTATTTAATCGAACAGCGATTCTTATTCGGATATAAAGTATAATCATTTAGGCGAGCTAGCGAAACTCCTATCAGGATCGTTAAATCTTGCTCGCGAGTCACCCGGAACTTCGTTATCCGGCAAGTTTCTCACACTTCAAGTATCGAGCCATCGGCTGAGTTTACGTCCCGCGGAGTTTGACGCGGGGCCGAGGATCCCTCTTGAATGAAACTTTTAGTGTCTATTATCGGAGAGAATCGCTTCATTAGTCGAGTGGAAATTAATTAGAAACTGTTCTTCCAATCCGAGTAACCGCGCGAATCCTTTTTCGGCTCGGACCGAAGAACCTGTTTTTATTATTCGATATCCGTTCGAAATTTCTTTTCACGAGCCACACTATCGAACACGTATTGTAGTTTTGAATGTTCTCTTAAGTTCTTTATAAAGGAGCTTCGGTCGAGTGTAGTCGACGTTTATAGTGGCTAGGGACCGTGCCCCCTTCGACTCGTACAAAAGGGTTAACCCTCTGCCCTTACGCAGGGGCGTGGACGGGAAACAGGTCGACTGAAAAATTTTATTTGCATTTCGCACGATATATTATTGAGGCATGTGTTCACTTGGCCTCCCTCGTTATTGTTTCGACTCGTTGGAAAATATCTTGCAATGACTCAGTCTTTTTCTTTTATATTAAATTAATCTTAATCGGTTTAATCAGTCTGTAGCATAAGTACACTAATTTTTTAAGGAATCATGAGATACTCGTCATTCGCAATGTTATTCGATACGATAATTAAGATTATAGATAGTGTGAAAAGTACACGTCACTCGCAGTGGTACATGAGAATGACTCAAGAGACTTGTTAGATAAACAGTGTACAATAACAGGCTATGAATCATCCGTAGGAAAAGTTAGGAAAATCTCTCGATTCGCTTTGTAATAATAAGAAACTATTGCACACCGAGAATCACACGTGACGACCAGAGCACCATGTGTATATCACTGTTCGATGTCGTCTTAGAATGTAAAAGAAGTTTCGTCTGAGAATCTGTTTCCACGTAGCGAGGGAAAGCACTGTAGAGAAGCTAATGGGATACGCGATGAGCTCGCGTGATCCTGACCGACGTCGACTGACATCGTTGCGATTGGTACCAGCCTGACTGACTACTTCTTCCTCATCGCGCACGTTTTATGAGAGGATCGGATTAACTGTTCGTGTCTTATAAGTAACCGATGATCGAGGCATAATCGGCGACAATGGGCGTGTGCTCGAGCATGTGCGAGTCGGTGGACGTAGTCGAGTCGTCGGGCGAAACGAACGTCGAGGACGAGTACGTATTCGTCGTCACGCACGGTCGTCGGGTCGAAGCCAACGATTCTACCACCGAATTTCGCTCGAACTTTGTCTTCATTTCACTTCAACCAGACGTATAATATTCCCTATTAATATTTCTATTTTTTGTGTAAATAATTACTTTGATCTTTTATAATGGAGTTCTTCGATAAAGGAAATGATAAAAAGGAAGGCGAATAAATAACTCGTTGGAAGTTCGAGCGAAATTGTTTTGAGAAACGCACAATTATCACTAAGTGTCGTCCAAAATAATTTTCAAAGGGGCACTGATAAAAATTTGATAATATGCAATCCCGTCTTGCGTCACGCATAATTAATTGAGGAATTTCTGCGATGCGTAGATTTCCCATCGGTCTTATACGTGTCTATATAGTTTCAATATCTTCCTGCTATAATGAACTGCTCTTTCGTAACTGCGTTCACGTTGAGAGGTGAACGACGTCCTTTAACCCGTCCGTCGAATGCCAGTAATGATGAATCCTTTCGAAAAGTGTATAAGGGTTTGCGAGGGGACCGGGGCTCATGGAATTGTCGATGTTGGGCACGTTTAAGATTCTCAAAGGCCTCTCATCATCGAAGAATGGTTTCGCGCGACCTTTGGCCCGATTCCTCGATCATTGTGTCAGTCGACAGACCGTCAGACCGTTCGGAACGTGAGTAACGCAAGGGTTCGATAGATTTTTATCATTTCCGTTAATTGGTAGACGTTCCATTCCCCGTTGCCAATAATTATACATAGAGGAAGTTTTAATTAGCCTCATGTTTGGGAATGTTTAAAAAATCTGTAATTATCTAACTGCGATTCCCAGTAATTGTTATGCGAAGCGTGTATGGGAAGTTTATCGAAGCGTTATCGGTTGTTTTTTATGATTGCCAAGGCACGAGAGGGTTGCATAAGGGTGAGGGTGATTACGCGAAAGTTTTCTAGGGCATGCACTGAATTTTTCGAACGAGATGCAATCGGCTGAAAGCTGATACGATGTTAATCAAATCTGTACTACGTGCATATCGCACTGCGATTTTGTCAGTTATCGTCGACGGAAAATTTTTGGTTTTATACGTCCTCGCCTGAAAACAATTTTTAATACGATGTATGTTGTCTTGATATTGTATCCATGCACGAGGTTTCTAAAAAAATCTCGCAATGTATTCCATCGCGATAACAAATCGTATCGCAGATGATCTTGTGCAAACAATCATGTAATTTTCGCGATAATGCCTTGATAGGGAAGTCGAGAACATTATTAGCAGATTTCTTTTACACATCTGCATCGCACCTCACTGTTAATAGATGAGAGCTAATTCAAATGTTAAAGTATTTATCTGTGTTAAATAGTACGACAGCGGTTTGCATTTATTTAATCGTCGTGCGATCCTCTTATTATTTTTCAGAAAGAAAAGTTCCGAGAACATGGTCGACCAAGCAGTTTTGGATAAACTGGAGGCTGGCTTTGCCAAAGTGTCCTCCTCCGACAGCAAGTCCTTGCTGAAGAAGTATCTGACCAAGGAGGTCTTCGATCAGCTGAAGACAAAGAAGACTTCCTTCGGCTCCACACTGCTCGATGTGATCCAGTCCGGTGTTGAGAACCTGGACTCCGGCGTCGGTATCTACGCCCCGGACGCCGAGTCCTACACAGTTTTTGCTGACCTCTTCGATCCGATCATCGAGGATTACCACGGTGGCTTCAAGAAGACGGACAAGCATCCGCCGAAAGACTTTGGAGACGTCGACACGCTCGGAAATCTTGACCCAGCTGTTAGTACAAGAAACACTGTGAATCCTAGTCGCTGATCTTCTCGAGAAAATATAATTTGCTGCTCTTCCAGAGTGAATTCATCGTTTCCACCCGTGTGAGATGCGGTCGCTCGTTGGATGGCTACCCGTTCAACCCATGCTTGACCGAGGCTCAGTACAAGGAGATGGAGGAGAAGGTCTCCAGCACGCTGTCTGGTCTCGAGGGTGAACTGAAGGGAACCTTCTATCCCCTGACCGGC
The DNA here is from genome assembly GCF_001652005.2 of Ceratina calcarata. Taxonomy (NCBI): domain Eukaryota; kingdom Metazoa; phylum Arthropoda; class Insecta; order Hymenoptera; family Apidae; genus Ceratina; species Ceratina calcarata. The sequence continues at coordinate 2,510,902 of NW_017179105.1, forward strand.
ATGAGCAAAGAGGTCCAGCAAAAGTTGATCGACGATCACTTCCTCTTCAAGGAGGGTGACCGCTTCTTGCAAGCTGCCAACGCTTGCCGCTTCTGGCCCACCGGTCGTGGTATCTTCCACAACGACGCTAAGACCTTCCTGGTCTGGTGCAACGAGGAGGATCATCTCCGTATCATCTCCATGCAAATGGGCGGCGATCTTGGACAGGTAAATAACTTGCACACGCATATCCCGGATGTAAGTATTCCAAAAACGAATGATCAATGTCCGTCAGGTGTATCGCCGTCTGGTGGGTGCCGTGAACGAGATCGAGAAACGGCTTCCGTTCTCTCATCACGACCGTCTCGGTTTCCTGACCTTCTGCCCGACCAACCTGGGCACTACGGTCCGTGCTTCGGTGCACATCAAGCTGCCCAAGCTGGCCGCGAACAGGGCGAAGCTCGAGGAGATCGCAGGAAAGTTCAACCTCCAGGTCCGTGGAACCCGCGGCGAGCACACCGAGGCCGAGGGCGGTATCTACGATATCTCCAACAAACGGCGCCTCGGCCTGACCGAGTACCAGGCTGTGAAGGAGATGCACGATGGAATCGCCGAGCTGATCAAACTCGAGAAGGAACTTTAAAAAATACGAAGCAACATGCGATCAATTCCCTCTTTTATTTGCCCTTTAGATGTTCTTGATACATCGAGGATCCCTCCTTATGGATAGAGAAAACAATTCTTTGATCTTCACATTGTTCTCCGCCGAGACGAAAGAGAAGCGGGTTTGCAAAAAATGATTTACGTTTGAAACGTGTCGTCTGTTCGCTCTACTTCGAACGGGAGAAGATAAAAAAAAAATGTATTCCAAACGAGAAAGAGAAGAAGAAAATGAAACGATTTCTAAAAGACAATGGGGCATTTCTTGATCCACAGGTTTTTGTAACGTGGAATAAACTAAAGAGAGGGGAGAACTATTCTGTCTCCCAATTTTTAGGTAGGCGTTCATCGGTCCTCGATGTGCTGAGACCTCTTTTCACGCAGCTACGAGCGCGTTCTTAGAGTTCCAAATAGAGGCGACGTATGAGCACCGTTCGTGGTGAAACGAATTCTAGAGAAGTCCTAGTTCGCCTAGTCGAGATCTAGAGATCGGATCGCGTAGATATCCTCAGTTACGAGTAATGTCTGGGATTCTTATCGTGAACGGTCAGCTTTGCGCGTCTCCACGCTCCTGGCCCCTTCTACACACCTGTTACGGTTACTATTACTACTACTATTATTATTATTAATTATTATTATTATCGTTATTATTATTATTGTTCTCTTATATTGACTGAAGTTCCTTTCTATCGATCCATATGAACAAAACGAAAAAAACAGGAGAAAGATACGCATTACTATTTTCAGCAGTATTTTTATTTTCGTCTCAACCACTATCCGTTCTTTCTTTTTCTAAAAACATGTAATATCCAACATGTAGCAAAAAATACACGCAGTATTCTTTCATTTCCTCTATTTCATTCGTTTCGTCTCAGACCTTGTTTCATTCCCTCGCCGTCACTGTTTGCCCAGAGTATTCGTACCCGCAAACTTATTAAATGAAAAAGAATTCCTCAATGTTCGTAACGAGGTTTTAAAAAGACAAAAACTACTATCCATCTATGAAAGTATCGTTCCGTGTGAAGTTAGTCGTTGATCGAACAGGTCGTTAGATCAGAATTCGCGAAACGGTCAGTTAGACTCGGATTTTTGTACGGTGTAAAACGCGAGAAGCCGATTTCGGTAATTTCTGTTCCCGTCGCGCCAGAGGGAATCAAAATCGTTTAACTGAAGTGCAAGGGATCGATGTGTGCCGATTTGGAAGAGAGAGTAAGCAGTTTTCCGAGTTATTAGTACAAAGCGTCTGCGAAATTCCGTAGGGGTCCGTTAAACTTTGTAATCACCTATCTGAACTGCCATTGATTGAACATTCTCGACAAACTCTTCTTGAAATAATATTAAGAAACAGACCGAGGTTCCTTGTTTTACGAAAAAGAAAGAATTCATATTCGATACTTTCAATTTTTACAAAAATTATCATCGGTTTCACGAAATTTAAGTTACTTTTGGTGAGAAACGATGTATCGCTCTTCCCGCGAAAATGATCCCTTGAACATGGCCGCGGTGATCGAGTCAAATCCCACCATTTTTAAGCGCGCAACTCCGGTCCTTAACGTATTAAAAAAAAGTGCGAGTCCAATGTCTGTAGGATCGCGGCGCGTGTACTAAAGGATGTTAAACGCGTGTGGCTTTTTTTTATTCTCGTCTTTTTCGTGACCGAGAACATCTGCGACGGATATAACGCATGTTAAGTGAGCTGCAGCTGAGGCGGTAACAGTTTCTCGATAAGATGTACGAAGATGTGAAGTTCAAGATCCAAATAAAAGGACATACGTACGATGCTCCATTTTCCTTACCTGCTCCGCTGTTTCCGAGTCATCCCTTTCCATAGGACTAATAACGAGGTCAGTGGTAGATTAATCACATTCTTTTATTAGAAATCATTTTTATTACATCCCGAGAAAAATCCACGGAAACATGAGAACATCTATCGACATAATGTACAATATAAATCGCGTTTACAAAAATCTGAATATACTACTTCACGATATAATCTGTTAAAGTATGTAGACCGGGCGCTCGTAACACAAAAAATGGAACAATTTTTTACAGTCTGCCATTGATAGGGGAAATATTTACAGCCACAAGCTGTAGATAGATGTACTTAAAAATCTTCGTCGAAAACTTGGATAGAAATCTGAATGATAACAGTAGTTGACGCTCGTGATATCGGACGTACGTCAGTCTTTTAACATAACAGAACGCGATGTTCTCAAGATTCTGAATGGTATATAAAATACATTTTATGGAGGGAAGAGAGTGATATACAATATTTCATACAAAAATCCTGACGGAGTATATATTCGTTAAAAACATTATGCATTTATTGTCTATTAGTATAAAAATCGATCGTCAAAAAATAGATCGGAAACATAGATCTTGAGAAATAGATCAGTCACAATTTGCGATACAATCAACGTCGTCCTCTTTCATCGTTGTCTAGGATACGTAGACGGAGCATATGGAACAGGTCGAAGGTACTGAGGAATGTACGAAACGTCCGAACTCGCATATGCGATTTGAGACGTGCTCATAGTAATGTACCTTGTCGCGAAGTATATGATTTCCTAAAACACACACATATACCATATGAGCTAGCACATGTACCAACATTTGATCTATATAGGGATCTGTACGATGATCTATGTTGAGATCCTTATCTATATTAGATCTGTTCTAATGAATTAATATTACAATTAAAATACAGGCGCCGAGTAAAACCGCCTTGATTTTCACGTCGAGATCCGGGGGGAAAGTTATCTCGTAATCGTTCAGACTTAATCCTGAACACGCGCCGTTCCATGCGTGCCTGATTGCTCCGAGCGTGTGCACACCATCTGCAGACTTTATCTGAAGGGTAAGAAATATAATTAGCTACAAATTGATACACCTTCGCCATTGTGAAATTGTTTGCACTACCTTGATCCTCCCGCATTCAAAGTAAGGTAGCTCTACGAGTAAAACAGTTTCCCCAGATGCGTCGCAAATAGAAAACGATCCTCGAAAGTAGACAGCGTTCTGTCTCACAGAACCGAGCAACGTGTCTCCGGAATAAATATCTAAATCCTGAAAATTATTCATAAATTGATCAATCCATATTAAAACAGTTATTTATAATTGATCGCTAAACGAGAACAGAGTAAATTCTATTAGAATTTCATTTCGCGTTCAACGTCCTCTGTGAAAAATTTACGCGCTACTATTAATAGATCCGATTGAAGGAATTCGCGTGTACAATGAACGTGAGAAAAGGTTTATTCAGCACCTCGTCCGGTGCATGCTCGTATCAGTTTTCCGTTGGTCAGATGTTGCGCATAACGGTGGACGCGTAGAAATCGGAACACCCTCGCCGTTCATACGAAATTAAACTTCTCGACGTTTTATGAACGCAATAATGGACATATAATTCGCAACGCTTCTGGAGAACAATCATTTGTGCCCAGTAACGTTTGCGAAAGGGCTCGACTGCTTCTACAAGTATAATGTACAGGAGAACAAACGGTTCTCCGAGTATAAGCCGAGAACAACGCGATTATGAGCGTCGAGCGGTGCTGGTCAAAGAGTATCGATCGTGACCGGGTTTTCTGATGGGCCGACTAACTTTTCGTCAAAGGTAATCGTCGCAGATGGTGCGCACGTGTGAAGAAAGTTCGCGCGCTGCGCGCCGCATGTTCGAGCCACGTTCTGCAAACCGTACCCATTGGCCGCCATAAATAAAGAGGCAATTACGGTAACGTTGCCTGACGGACGTGTCCTTCACGAACCGATTGACTACCTACCTACGTGACTGTGTCCGGACGAAATATAGTCGTACGATTACAAATGCAGGCGCACGAACGCGATGCGCGCAAAAGCGAACGAAGAAATATCGAGTGAGAAAAATAGATACAGTGAACCCCGAGCAAACTACGGTGAAATCGTGAATGAAATGAATACCTGCGAACAGCACAAGCACCAATTACATTTCCATCTCCAGTCTCGGACCATACGTAGAACTTCTCTTCGAGTACCGTTGATAACGTTCTCCGCGTAGATATCACAATTTCGATAATTCCCATAAACGGAACGCGCGAACATTTTCGATTCTTCCCAGACACGAAGTAACTTCTCATTTCTATTATTCATTACCTTATACACGTATCCTGGGTCGAGGATTCCTGCAAGCATTCGTCGTTACGCGCTTGTTACCTGAGTTGTTAATTAAAGATTTACAAAAGACCGACCTAATTTCCTTCGAACGCGCAGTTGATCAAGGGGTATAAGGAATTCCAAGCCGGGTGGACAGATCGTACTCAACGGTGACCAACCACCTAAATCACAGAATTGAAAATATACAGTTCTTCCGATCTCTCTTCAAGATTAAATTCACGTTTAGTGGAGCGTTAAAGCACCTTCTCTCCTCGTCTGTGAGGAATCTGGTGTAGCCCTTCCTCTTTGACCGATACCTTTTTACAGTGTCCCTAACTAAGCTGCGAATCCTTCGTCGAATTTGTTGTACCTTTGCTCTCCAAGATGTTTCGAAATATTCTGATTCCATCACTCGCGTTTAGCACAGATTCAATTATTACTCAACTGATCGCATGTATTTCATTTTAATGAAGAAATTAGTTTGACGCGCGAATCGGTATCACTGAAGCCGCATTGGGATCGGTTGTTTTCTCAAGCTTGTCCTCCTCAAAGAAACGATAAAACGTGTGTACTTTTCCTAGGACAGATTTAGGTCCTTAGGTCGGTCGGTTTTTTCACGTTATCGTTTATAGATAAAGAAAACAATAACAGTTCTTCGGTCACTGAAGGTTCTCCGACCGTTGAACGTGTCGCCTTACGATACGATTCGAATATCCGCGTACGTACTTCAAATGGATAGGATTCTTGTTATTTCGCTGAGCAATCGATTATCGCAGCGCTACGAATTTTAATTAACGAAGCAGCGAACGTCGACTGACAAAGCGGGAATTGAAGCTCCACGGAAACGTGATTTCGTGCGACATAATTACAGCCCTTGGCCGGTTGCAAATTGCCAGCCCGCCGACGCACGTCCGGCTAGACGAACCGTTTCATATAAATTGGCCAGAATATTATTTAATCTTACCGCGGCGTTAATTAATCGTGAATCACCTCGGCACAACTGAAATTTCACTCGACGAGTTTAAAACTTGGAAAATGCTTCTGCGAGTTAATACGAATCAGCGTTCTGGTATACCTCCGGCGCAGACACTTCTATCGCATTTTTTATTTCCACCCCGTCTTCACAGAGGAAGAAAACAAAGTGATAGTGGATGGAAGAAAAATTCTCATTGTGGGAAATCCGTCTCCGTATCGGAGGAGCTCCGCCTCCACGAAGTCCGTGTAATCATTTAACAACTCTGACCCTAACGAAGAGTTTCCACATTCATCCGTGACGAGATAATCGTAATACGAACTGCGAGGGATACCTCGTACTCCGAGGATCGAGCACTGCGTTACAGCATCACTTTAATATCGTTCGACCGAAAACGATTAATAAAAACCGGACGACGAACAACACGCAAATATTCAAGTACACGTCACTCTCGAGGAACGATACAAACTTTTCCCATCGAAAATTGATCTTCCCGATACCGTGTCACGAATGCGAATAGTATTTACCACCGATAAGAAAGGCACGGGAGTCATGGAGACACGAAACTGGACGTCACTTATCCTGCATACGTGACGGTTCCATCAACGAAGACGACTATTATCTACTTACTGATCGTCGCTTGGCAAACAGCGGCTGTATCGTGTCTCGTTTACGAGCCGCTCTTCTCGTACCCCCGAACCCAGATAATGATGTTGTTGAACGATAAAACTAGGTAGCGACTACCTACCAGGACGCTGGAGAAATTTTACAAGTGTTCGGCAAGTTAAAGGAACGCCAAGAATTTTAAGCGATTCCATATTTTAAATAGTTTACGAATAAAAGGGCCAACTTAAGATGTATTTCTTAGGGTGATCTTCCGAACTTAAACTGACGACTTCGTTATTACTCTTAACGAAAACACGAAATAGGCACTCCTTACGCGCGCGTTATCGAAGTCGCGGTATCTAAATACGATTATCTTGACTACATCTGATAAAGAACAATGCCACGAGTGCCGTAAATTTCCTTTATCACTCTCGGAGATTCGCAAGTGTGTGACAATAATTGCAGAAGGTATTTACGGATACGAAGTAGACAAGCTGAAAAATCTTACCTTGCGACAATTCAGGTCCGGGTTCTGAGGTCCCGGGTAGCACGTTTCCAGGTTCTGGACGAGAGAATGCACCCGGCGCCGGTGCAGTTGCGATAACGTCCATTGGTGACGAGTTAGATGAATCCATTTCTAATTCTGTGATCCTTATTATTTACAAGAATATTTCATTTCTTTTTTATTCTAATTATTGCAAGTTCAATAACACACATAGCATTAGTGCGGATCGTCGTTACATGTATAAATACAAGCAGGAATAAAAAATAGGTGATTTGCATTCTACAAAAAAACATTGTGCGTCTAGGTTCTTCGAGTTGAAACATCTGAAGAACTTACTGTGAAGCCTGTGAAAATTTGAATCTGTATAAAAGTGAGCAGTCGAACAGCTTTGTCTATCCTTTGTTTTACTTCGATATTGTTTAGAGGTTACGGTTTTTCATCGATAATAATACGGTCTTCTTTATCAATCAAGCGGTTGCATTGAAAGTGTAGTTACGGCAAGGAACGCACGGTGACGAAACTCTAATCGTGACACTGTTTATTTTATGCTATTGAAATTGTTAGGTCATTGTCCGCTGGTAAAGGTCATTGTACTTTACGAGAGGATATGAACCGTATGAACTATAGCCGATAACACACGCGTTTTTTTCATTCATAATAATCCTTTGTCTCTAGATACGTCTGTCATCGACAACCCAAGCGAATACTATAAAAATTATAATTGATACACGTATAATAAGAGTAGTATATAAAAGACAGGGAGAGTTAAATTGAAATACACATAAATATGGACGAAAGAATTTATTGCAGATCGAAAAAGAATAACACTTTAAACTAGTTTCTGCTTTATTGTACGCGCTACTTTTTAATAGCCTTGAATTAGGTCTCATGAGGCCTAATCGACGTTTTCCTCGTTTGCGTCCTCGATAACTTTTCGTTGATACACGATTTTTTTCAATACGAGCGCACGCAATCGAACACGCACTGATTACGCTTTTCACGGCGAACGGACGAACAAATTATATTAATTGATATCGTACGAGCCAAGTTTCGGCGCTGCCCTAATTAGTGGCAACTGAAAATCGTTGATAAGAGCGGCGATAAGTACTCGCGCGTTTCGAGAGTCACATATGCATTCTTCAACGAAGCTATCCTCGTGTAATTATTTATTTGATTTACTATTCAATCTTTTACAGTAGAAAATGCGAGTACTATGAGTACTTCGATATTTGTCCTTGATACAATCACATCGTATGTGACTTTTTAAAGATGCTTACCACCGAAAGTCGAAAGGTTCATCTTCTATTAGATTAGGAACATGAGGAATACATTGATTATTTGTGTCTTTGATTAGAAAGGGATTATATCCTTATCGAATCATTCTGTATCGTTGTAAGAGATACGGTTTTTCACATGATCGATGAGAATCGGTTCTCACCGACTAATCATCACCGTTCGTCGCCAACTATGAAAAGTGATGCATTGTGCAGTTATGTACACTTTCATCTGATGATGTCATCGTGTCTCACGTGTGTCTGCGTTCGCATACCACAAGGTCGTCGGTGTTGGAATGAAGTGTCCACACACAAAGAGACATGCGACACAGACGAACGTAAAAGAAATGGGAAGCCAGTGTAAACCGCAAGATACGGTAGCAACCACGCGCTTCCGGTTTTTCAGAAAATCATGCATTTATGTATATCTACATACCCGGCCTTCGTTCACGAAAAACGAAACACAGAACTTACGTGTTGCTTCTCGAGCCGTATCTGTCTTTCTTCCCCCCTCGCTCTCTCACTTTCGTCTGAACGTGAATGAAAGAGTATGATTGGTAACGATACGCGACGAACACACTCTAGGAAAATCGAATTTTTCTATTTCAGTATCTCTCCATTTGCATACGTACATATGTAAGTACGATCTATTTTAAAGATCCACGCTTATGCAGTGTCCTCATGAAAGAGGAACATATGTTTTGCTGCTTAATGACTCATATAGTCAGTAAAATTGCATTCTCGCAGAGATACAATTTAAATCGCAAACATTATCAACTCTGAGTAACCAGTTCGAGATGAATCATATGACAAATTCGCGCTCCCAGTTTAGCATCGTGATTCTTTTATTTTAAACAATTCTACGCAAATCGCACGGTTTTTGTTTCGACAATATAACTCTATGTTAAGTCGTAATTATCGAGACATTTGATGAATAGGAAACGCATGATATTATGTGTAGAATATTTATCGAAGAGGAAATGAGGCGGGTGAATGTTGCTCGAGTACGGTTTTGAGGAATGTTTTGGTAATATTAATAAAACTCACTGAACGCTTGGGAGCGTCGAGGTCGTGGATAGTGCTGTCTGGAAGATAAGAGAATGACACTTGCATCCGGTAAAGGGAGTTTCCGTAATTCTTCTCTTACTATTTTCTTCGGGTAGTATGGTTGCGTACACAAAGAAATAGAGTGAACGTCAGTTTCCGTTGGAACGACGGCGCTATTCGTCTGAGTTTTGTAACGCGAATGGAAATGACGAACCGTCGACCGGTACAGAAGAGGAGAGAGCAGTGACGACGGGAAAAATTGTAAACGAGACTTGAGGCCCGATATTAGGCCCTTAGAAAATAAGCGTAGGAAAGATATATATTGGGTGGACGTAAACTGTAATGTAGTTGGAAAGCGAAACGATACGAGACGAGGTAGAGGCCGAATGTTCGCTTAGGTAGCTCAAAGAAAATCCAAGTGTGATAAGATGGCGTCACGCACGTCAGAGCTAGGGAAGAAGTGAGGGGTAGAGGAAAGACAGGAAGGAGGCAGGCCACAGGCGAACGTCGCCAGGGGACTGCGGTGTGTGACAGAGAGTGCGAATACGGGTGCTGTCATGTCTTCTTCGAGCCTTAAGAACAACGGCTACGTCTTAATTACGGTGATACCTAGTGCACGACGCATAATCCAGTAACATCATCATCAATGCCTTTGTTCGACAATAAGAAACGTTCTCAGTCTAACACGTTCGTATCAACGTTGCGAGGACGGAGTTAGTATCGGTGGTGGCTCGGTTGTCTTGAAAGTGTTTCGAGTATCCGAGGAAAAACGTGCGACGGGATAATATCCGCTCGAGGTACTCGAGAGAAAGAGAGCCTTCTTCCTCTCGGTCCTGGACACGTCGAGGAGGAGGAGGAGGAGGAGACGGAGGCGATCTGCCAAAGAGATGCGCGAGTTCAAGGTAGTCGTCCTCGGCTCGGGCGGGGTAGGCAAGAGTGCACTCACCGTGCAATTTGTTTCGGGATGTTTCATGGAGAAGTACGATCCGACGATCGAAGACTTTTATCGAAAGGAGATCGAGGTGGACAACTCGCCGTGCGTCCTCGAGATCCTCGACACCGCCGGCACCGAACAGTTCGCGAGTATGCGCGATCTTTACATAAAGAACGGGCAAGGGTTCGTCGTCGTTTATAGCCTGACGAATCACCAGACCTTCCAGGACATAAAAGCGATGAAGGAATTGATAACGCGCGTCAAGGGTACCGAGAGGGTGCCGGTGTTGCTGGTCGCGAACAAGCTCGACCTGGAGCATCAACGCGAGGTGGACACCGCCGAGGGTAACGCACTGGCTCAGCTCTGGGGCTGCCCATTCGTCGAGGCATCCGCGAAGAGTCGCACCAACGTCAACGAGGTGTTCGCCGAGATCGTACGCGAGATGAACGTCAGCCCGGAGAAAGAGAAGAAGAGCTACTGCTGTTGCGTGGTCCTCTAATAATTAATCAAAATCCTGCACCGCGGCTCGAACCGAGAGCCAAACTAGGTAAAGGAATAACGAAAAATAGTGGCTGATCGCAGTACACTGGCCGAGGATGAGGAACCAGTGACTACGCTCTCTCTCCGTTAGGCTCAAACGTTGTTGGGCATGTGCTGTGAATTCGCCAATCTGAGAAGACTAATATTAACGATTCTACTCCGGATTTTTGTGAAACTCGAATACGTCAAAAACTCATGCCGTCTCTTGGTTCTTTTTCTATTGGAAAATCACAGCCTGCTATTTGCCTGGCTGTTAAATATTTTAATATACATGGATAGTATTATGTGTAATATTATTGTAATATATAATAATAGATGTAAGTGGGCAATGAAAGAGGTAACTCCGTCAGCAAAGGACCAATACTCGAAAGGAAAATGAGTGAGAGAGTGGACGAACACAACGGAATAAGGGTGGACAAGGGAAGTAATAACAAAACTGCCCTGCGATAGTTGTTACTTGTTAACAGCGAAACCAAATTCGATTTATCTAGCTTTCTGCTCAATCTAGGAGAAGCACGCCCATCACGTTTCCCATTGTTCCAGTCCACGAATCTCTCTGTTACTCTCGGATCAAGATGCCGATCAACGGAAGCATCGAAAACTATTTGCAGACATTGAAGGAATCACTGTGGTCGTTGGTCGTTTGGATTCGATTAAAAGAATTTGTAACGTTGGAGCAGATATCATTTACAATGTACAGTCACGGATTAAGAAGATAAAGAAGAAGACAGACGAGTCTTAGATTAGCATTGTGCAATGATTTCCGTTAACAATATATTACCTGTGCTCAATCATCAGAGGCTGCAGTAGAAAAATTGCATTGTACAGAAGGCTTGAACGACGTGTTGCTGGTGGCACTGGTATTGATTGTACAGTTTTAATAGTAGAAGTAATATTTTATTAAGACGAACACGGAGAATCGAGGATGGTCATCAAACGATAGGATTTTATACTTGAGACCATATATTCAAGGAGTTGTGTTCTTATGGATTTCAATGATTCCATTGCATAGCAGATATTCTACATATTCTTATTTCTATAAGGATTGTTACTTTGTTCGAACGGGAGATGGGAGCAAGGCATCTAGTGCTCTGGTTGATCGAGCCACAACGAAAAGGAACCGAAATGGAACGTGGGAAAGAAAGGAGATTGCAGTAATATTAAAGAACACTAACGCATAACGTCAATCGTAAAAATAATTATAGGATTTATACGGTAAAGTGTGTACGCGATAGAAGCATGAAAAATACAACATCTTTATACAATGGCAAGACGTTTTATAGAAAATTTTAAACCGACCGGAGGCGACACATTGAAACGTCCTTTTCTCACAAAGGCTTGCTGGTACATTGATCCCTTCAACTGCAAGATACGTATGTGGTACTCGTAATAATATCCAATATTATCCATTGCTTTGTACGAAACACAGAAAATCTCCTTTCGATTATCGTTCAGTTCGTGAATGTAAAATGGTTAGATGTAAAAAAAAAACGAAGGCATAAGAAGCAATGGACTCCCTTACAAGTAGTAGTAGGTCGTGTGTAATTTTTCTCGTGTGATCAAAAAAAAAATCATATTATCCGATGTTAAATACCGCTTTTATACCATAACAGTCATTATATTAGCTCGATATGTTATTATTTAACGCTACCACCATCGAAGTCATTTAATTTCCGTGTGATCGCTGCACGACGTACCTTAACAAAAATCATGCGAACATTCGATTACATTGTCTTCTCGTTTCATTTTTATGAACTTAACCGAGGGATCGTCGATCCCGATTCCAATCCGATTATAAAAAAAAAAGCGAAACTTGTATTTATAGTTTGTATAAATAATCTATACTTGTTCGTCTCTCGATAATTACCTGTCTTTCGGATCGATTGCGAATGTTGAATTGTACACGAGCGATATCTTTTCCCAAGATTCCGATCGAACGGTCGGAGAGCATCGAACTGAGGAGTTTCAAACGGACTGATGTACAGTATTTCTATCATTGGTAGTTAGTGGGGAAAAAAAGTAATTAACAACGTGTCCGACGATACACAGAATACCTGGGAAGAATTATCGATCGTACGTTTAATTCGTTCTCTAGAATTTGTCGGTGCACTTTTAAGAAACGTCGTTTCGTAGCGAATACGCGTGGCTTTTCTCTCCGTGAACATGTCGAAGCATTTAACTTTGTGCATTGAACGCTGTTACATCGCGACACTCGTCAATTCTCACAGACGTTTAAGTTTAATTAGTTCATTTAGTTAGTTCGCTATTAGGCTAAATGTAATTCTCTACTCGTATTCGTTTTTATTCTCATTCCAAAATGTTAGCATTCGTGTGTAATAACGTGTACATTGAAAATAATCGTGAACTGTTAGAGTGAAACGAAACTAAGGGAAAAACATACTCGAACCAGAGTGAATCCAAAGTAGCTACGCGTGTTCGACTAATCAAGGGTGCTATAATACGTTTCGTCAGTTTTAAGATTGGTGAAGCGTATATACCGACTTAGCGAATCGGCCATCAATTTCGTTAATGTACTCAACTACATAATATGAAACAGGCAGAGGAAGAAACAAAATGGAAATGAAAAAAAGAATGGGAGTGGGAGGGGGAGGGGGTTCTGCAGATATAATAATTGTTCGTATCGTTCTATTTTGTCACTCGGAAAATTCATAGGCTCGCTGTGATCCCGTAGATTATAACCGCAGTTTTTCTATTAAAAGACGACGATAATAACCGCGTATAGAAGCCTTTCAAACGGCGAATCAAAGGGCCTCTTTGTGGTACGTGTAATCGCTCTCGCTCTATTATCGTTACGTTTTCTCACCCTCCTCGGGTTTTTTGTGCTACGCGAAAACCATAGATCGGCAAAAAGACGAAACGAGCGGGGCGGGAGGGGGTTCGGTCAGGAAGAAAAGGAGGAAATGTAAAGTAAAAAGGACACTCGTCGACTTCCCGCGGGATAGCTTTCTAAGTATTTAAGGCGTGACACAGACACATACTAATATACAGGCGAAAAAGGGAATACGTAAAGGGAAAAGAAGTTTCTATATTTGTATCGCTTCCAAATGTTAAGACGCACACATTTCTCCGACACGCGAGGTCGCGGTTTTAAGAATATTTTTCTAAAGAACGGCGCTGAAACTTTTGTACGCGAAAAGAAAACTAACTAAAATACGAAAACTAACTAACTAATGATATAATTGTCCTCTACGTACTTGGAAAGCTATCGATAATTTAATGAGAGAGAAAAAAACCAAATCGAGCTTCGTCTGAGTGAGCATATCAAGTGTCAAGGACCAGGTTTCGTTTTCTTCCTTGTTTCCCGGCCAGCAGATATTTTCAATTCTATTCTTTTTCGTTTTGTTTATTAAGGAAAAACATATTTAGGGAAAGAAAGCACAAGAATTCACCACCTAACAAAAACGATTCGCATACGGTTTTATAATTAGGTATAAATAAATGAATAAATAAATGAATGATATAAATATAAATATATATATATATACAATATATATGTATACATGCAGATTTGTTACGCAACTGGGTCACATTAATTCGAGAAACACCACGATTTAGATGTATATCGGCCTTTCTGTACTACCTGCGTATTGATATTGAGTACGAAATACGTTATATTTTTTACAATGTGAAGAATCTGTAAATATTATAGCGTCGAATTATATAATAATAATAATTAATATTAATGAATGAGAAAATGGAAAGAAACCGAAGGAAATTACTGATCTGACATACGAAAAAAAAAAGAAAGCAACAAACGAGAATGGCTTGCAGTAAAAAAATGTGCATTTCATTGACAAACGACGATGCTTTACTATAATTACGTTATTTTGTTGCTGTTTCCCTTTATTTTTAGCCGTCTGTTCTCTTTTGGTACATTGTTCTCTGATTGGATTCGAATATTGCGTTCAAGCGAATAATATCACTTGGGTAGACGGGAAACGGATACTCGAGACAACTTCGTACGCGATATCACCTGCGAAAATTGTTTGCTGGTAATACGAGTTACTCCTCGCATCTCTAGCTAGCTCCGGTGCGCGTCGAAAAGAGAAATACACGGGAACCGACGAAGGTTTGCATTATTTTTTACTAGTAGCGAACGAAGTAAAAAAAAAATACGTGAAGCGTAAAATCATGTAGCCGTCGTGTGTTTCCCTGTTTAACGCGACCGAAGATAATCTGTAACGAGTTTTCCTCGCGTCGAGCGAGGAGAAACTTAAAAGTAACGAAAATCTAATTTCGTGTATCGGTTATTTTCGTTCATTGCCAAATTTCGTTCCGTTTATATTACCAGCATAAGAATCTAGTCACTATAGGAATCTTGTAACTCAATGACGTGGAAAAAATGTGTTATAATATGGATATGCTTGAAAGACGATGATTTTACTGATAAGGGGTTCGTAACGTTAGAATCGTATCGTCCTATCGTCTAGTTTTTAGACTGGAACGATCGTTTCGTTAAGGTATAGCATGAATCGCACTGATTAATCATTATAAAAACAAGGGAAGAGTTTAATTTTAAAAGGCGATAGGTTGATACAGTAATTTTGTTCCATATCGAAGACCAGGTTTTTCCATGAACGGCATTGAGACTATCCCGAGGAAGCTACCCATTTGATTTGTCTCCGTCTCAATACTGGTGCACATTTTTTCTTTGTATGCAATTTTTTCACATTTTTTTATTACTAACCATTGTACTGGCATTTTGGAAATATCGCACAAATATAATATAGAATAAAAAAACAAACGGCAATCTGTATTGATTGATCAACACCTACTCTGTATAGAAATCAAATTAGAATTTTAATTACACCTGAAAGATTGCATAATTCTACACGAACGATAAGGATACGTAGTCATAAAGTTAAACCAATTTTCTGATCAAACGTAACAAAAAATGTAATAACTCGTTTATTTCATGTACAAAAGAATATACAGATATCGGGATAAGAGATCGTTCGATTTTTTTAAACGACTTTGATTGTTCGAATTATTTATCTTGTAGAAAATATCATGTTCAGTTTTTCCAAACATTGATTGGAATCGATCGCAGATACGTTTAAACAAGCAGAAATTACTTCGTGGGCTACGTAAAAATTGATCATCTTTCTCGGCGTCGGCCTATCCGATTCTATATACGGTTCGATACCCGAATCATGACATTGATCACCGAATTGTTCCAAAGTGGCCAATTTGTGCCCTAACAATCTTGTCGTCTGGTCTTCTGTGCGATTTTCAGTCGAGACTAGGAGACACTCGGCGAAGAACCAATCGTAGCTGCTATATTTGACGCTTTCGTTGAGCAGATTCATGTTTAGAATTAAATTGTCGTATATCGTGTCGTATACGTTTTCGTAATTGGAAATTCGTCTGAGGGTCATGAACAGCTTGCAGTAATGAGTAAAATTCTTGATCAAAAACGGAAACGTGTCCTTTGCACCGATACTTGGAAATTCCAGATACAAGCAGCACGCTTCTATCGTTAAACGCGTGATATTACAATATGCCTCGACCTCGTTGCTCCAATTGAAAAGCGAGTAATAAGTTAAAACAAGATCGGTGAAAAACATAACATATTCTTCCTCGGTCGCGCGAATGATCAGATGATGGAAGAAGTCTTCCCTCAGTAAATTGAAGTTCATCAGAGACTGTCGCAACTTTTCCGGGGTCTTCGGATCCTCTTTCAATCTGTTCAACACGCAAAAACAACGTCTCTCGTAGTCCTCTATGACAAATCTTACGCCTTTATTGCAAGGTATATTTCGTAATTGCCAGAAGGGTGTGAAATGCGGTCTGTCCGCCGGTTCCATGACTAATTCCAATCTGTTGACCATACTTTCCTTAATCGAAAGGGGAACGATTTCACCTTTAATTTTGTCCACTATTTTCGTTATGAGAAGCAGTATATGGCTGCTGGCAAATTTCGAAATGCTTAAATTCTTTCGAATGGAAGACATCCTCCAGGCGAGAGCAGTTACTAAATCTTTAGTATACAAATCTTTGGTGTGTTTAACATGAAACATGCGCATCAAATTAAGAACAGTGTTCATGTTCGATATGATCAAGGTGTTTTCCAACAAATATGCTATGATAACATTGTTCACCAATTCGTGCAGTTGCAACACGGAATTTTCTAACAGAACGATCATCAAGTCCGTGAATCTTTTTGAAATCCATTCTCTATTCTCTGTAACGATGGTTCTTAAGATGGACGTTACGAGCATTTCATTATTGCCATCCCTTATTTGAAGGAACGATGATAATAATAGTATATCGAGAGGAGCGATCATGATGTGTTTGTACTCCAAACGACCGATGGCTATCTTCAGAAGTATAGTTAATATCCCCTTGAGATCTTTCAAAATGAACAGCAGGACCATCTTTAAAACGCTGCCATTTCGTACATTCGCGTTACATCTGATATATTTGAGGAATTTTTCGCACGTTTCGGGGGTCCCCAAGTAATTTTTACCATTGTACTTCATTAAATACAGCATCACGATTTGGTATAGATCCGACATACTTTGATACGACAATATGTTCATCACTGTGTGGTAACAGTACTCCTTGTCGTCCGAGTTTATCGTCGTTTGCCGAAGAATAAAAATAAGATATTCTAACAGAATTGAACAGCCTTTACTATCTAGCAACGTTTTATTGGTGTCGAGGAATTCTATTGTTGTACGATCCCATTCTTTGTATCTTGTTAAGAGCTCTTCCATTAGCTCGTTCCTACCGCTTCCTAATGCATCGCACAGTTCTTTTATGCTTAAAACAAAACTCGGCTGCGTCGGATAGGGTTTAGAAGACAAGAACTGTAGGCACTCTGTTAATTCATGAGCGGCTCTCGATAATACTTGATCTTTCGAAATGAAATCTATAAAATAATAAGATTCAATGCCAATAGAACGTTGCATTGTAATCATGACATTATTCTGATCGTATATTTCTGCCCAGGCTAAATAAACGTTGCAATCGACTTCCTTCACTTTAGTCAATAATAATTCAATTAATTGCCCATTTAGCTCGGATATTGCATTTTGCATTGGTGCATCTTCGCATTTTACAAACGACTCACGTCCGAAGGTGACGCTATAAAGTTTCTCGAGATCTTTGGAAATTGGAATGCCGTTGTCTTTTATTTGAAAACACTTCTTAGTCACGACAAGTAACTTCTTTAGTAAAATACCAGATCGTTCGAATTTCGTCAAATTTGAAACCTTTGTCAGGCAGCACAATTTCGAATCTTTTAATAATAATAGAAATTCCTCGGAGCCGAGCAACAAGTTTTTAATACTATCTTCAATCTTCGCGGATTGTATACCGAATTCTTTCAGCTGGTAGAGCTTGATATGTACATAAAATATCAATTGGTACATAATTTCGTTTAGTCTTTCGTAGGATAATTTATTTATATGCTTCGTGACGTGTTGCAGTATCTCTGTACATAAATCGAACGGTAGATATAAGAGGGATTCGACTAAAATCTTTTCATATTCTAGGCTCCATAATATTTGCACAAATAAGAATGGAGACAGAGGTGGACACATGTCGACTAAATGTCCATTGGCGATATCTTCGGCTAACCGTCCTTGGCTCTCAAAATTAGTGTTTAATAATAGATATTTGTACGCCTGAATACCTCTTTCATTATTTATTGCAATGTTCTTTGCAATAGGTATATCGTAGCTCACGAATATGTTCTTCATTGATTTGCATATATCGTCAACGTGAGAGTTATTCTCAGTAGTTATGTTTGCAGTGAGCAGTTTCAGTTCTCCCAATTCTTGATTCTTCTTCATAAGATACATTTGCACCTTTTTGTGGAAATCGCTTAGTTCACCCATTGTTAATGTAATTATTGGAAATCTAGTCTCTGGAAATATAGTTGTCAGAAACGTTAAAATATAAGTAATTTATGTATAAAGGCAAGATTTACATAAAATTAAAAGCACTTACCTTGAGTTATTAATTTTAAAATAGTAAATGCAGTTGGCACATGATTTGCAATTTGAAATTATGGTCCGGTATCGTCGCTCTCGATGACTTCGAGCGTTCTTTCCAATTCAAATGAAAAATCTACCGGCACCAGATAGTTTTATCACTGAGGTTACGTCATTAAGCTAATAATTTACGTCCTACCGTGATCAATTTCGATCGAATTTCATCGGGAAATAAAAATGGTCCGCGCGTGGTATATGGACAACAGCGATGCTGATCAAAGATTAGAGCATCATCGAAATCCACCGAAATATATTTCCCTTGGAGACTTGTTCAAAGAAACAGGTGTCGAATATTTCCAGGTTAGGCGAACGATTGTTGAACGAACATTTCTCTCTTATTTCCACTTGTCATCACGCTAGAATTGGCCGATCGGTTCTTTTTTCATTGTACTAATGCTCACTTCGCATATGCGGCGAGTAAATCGAAATTCGTTAGTGAAATTGTTGACTTGAAATTCGACCTTGCTACGACATTCAACGAGAGAACTATAAATGTACTTTTCATCGTTTATTTACATCGTTACAGGTTGATTACAACGATTACAAAAATGATAATACATTAATTAAATTGCGAAAGACACGTGGTTACACGTACGAGGACGAAATAACATGCTCGAAGGAATGCCTTCCGAACTACGAGGAGAAAGTTAGTAGTATTTAAAATGCTCATTTCAATAGAGCACTTATACTTAAAATCTTGTAGTTGAAAAATTTCTTCACCGAACACCTTCATACCGACGAGGAAATAAGATTAGTATTGGATGGGTCAGGATATTTTGACGTTAGAGACAAGGATGATCAGTGGATCCGTATCGAAGTTAAGGCTGGAGACCTGATCATTATTCCCAGTGGAATATATCATAGATTCACTTTGGACGTTAATGTAGGTATTACGTTGTTCGTCGAAACCTTACAGGAACTTGATGCATCTGTTATTTCGTAGAATTATGTAAAAGCAAAACGCTATTTTGTGGGAGAGCCTGTCTGGTTGCCTTACAATAGACCAGCTGATAATATGGAGTGTCGTAAAAATTATTTAAACCGCTTGGGCAATGGTTTTCAAGTCGAAGCTGTTTAAACATGTATACTATGAACGTATGTAATCGCTTATAAATTTAGAGATTATTGTGCGTCACTCTATACTGAAATTTATGTATGCATGATTTATATCTACATTCCACAGTACTGTTTTTAAGAACGTGGAACAGTAGTTTGTTAAGAAGATTGTTACTGAGATTTATATTTTATATATTCCTATTTTTCATATATCTATTTAGCAGGTATGTAATTGTAATAATAAAATTGAACATTTATTGTTACGAATGCTTACAATAATACTTTATTTATCAAATTACATACATATATACACATGAAAGCTTTATACAAATACTGAAATGTTCAGTTCCCAATCTTTAAATGTGGTTTCCTACACATGCTTCCGTGCATTTGTTTCATATACAAAATTTACTATATAGAGTTTTAAATCGAAGAAGTATCAAACTTCCGGTTGCCAATGAGCGCTTGTTTTACAGCACTAGCCTAATATTTATCCAGGTAACAATACGCAAATCAAGTCGCAATAAGTCTACAATATCAATCCGTCGGACAATAAATCCATTCGCGGATAGATCCTAAATGTTAAACGTCAAAATATAAAAGTTCTCAAGAAAAATTCATCAATAATGAAAACTTAAACAAGTCTTAATATAATCAGAAAAATACACACGGACAAAAAATACGTTAATTTGTACAAGGGAAAGTTTGCTACGAAAACTAAGTCAATTTATCTGCTGTCACATAAGTCAATTCATACTAAATTAGAAGTCTGCGTTAACCGTAAAACCGTTCTCGATCTTATCTTGCATCACTCCCCATTTTTGATATTCGCCAACTTTTTTCTCAAAGAAATTCGTCTTACCCTCTAACGATATGTGCTCCATGAAGTCGAACGGATTTTCGGACATGTAAGTCTGAAAACGGAGAACATCCATTTATCACTTGAACAGAATTTCATCCATAAAATTATTCTAATCAGTCTTCACGAACCTTTTGGCAACCTAGCTCTAAGAGTAATCTATCCGCTACGAATTCGATGTACTGGCACATTAGTTTACAGTTCATGCCAATCATTTCAACAGGCAAAGCATCCGTCAAAAACTCTTGTTCAATTTCGACTGCATTCTTTATGATCGACGTAACTCGTTCGCAAGACGGCTTTTGCACGATGTGCTTGAACATTAGGCAAGCGAAATCGCAATGCAAACCCTGAAAAGAAAACATGTTGAGTCTCTGCTCTTTTAAATCGAATCTCTTAGTAACATGTACTGACTTCGTCTCTAGAAATAAGTTCGTTACTGAACGTCAATCCGGGCATAAGACCTCGCTTCTTCAACCAGAAAATAGCAGCAAAACTGCCGCTGAAGAAAATGCCCTCGACCGCGGCAAATGCGACTACGCGCTCGGGGAAAGTGGCACTTTCATGGTTTATCCAATTTAATGCCCAGTTGGCCTTCTTGGCGACACAAGGCAGATTCTCAATCGCGTTGAATAAAAAGTCTCTGCGAACAAACAATTCCTATATAAATATGAAGTATGAAGTACTTAAGAACTTACAGAATGTCGTTCACCTTTCATTGGCGTCCGTGATGTATGTGTCAATTAATAAGGAGTACATTTCTGAGTGCACGTTCTCCATCGCTACTTGAAAGCCATAGAAACAGCGTGCCTCTGTCACTTGAACTTCTTGGCTAAATCGTTCTACGAGATTCTCATTAACGATACCGTCGGATGCCGCGAAGAATGCTAATACGTGCGATATAAAGTGTTTCTCGCTAGCGTTTAAAATATCCCAGTCAAATGTATCCTGCAGATCAAACACGGCTCATTTAGAAACTCTTTAATTTTAGAGACGACTTTAATGGTATCTTGCAGGGATCATACTTTAGAGAGATCCACTTCTTCCACAGTCCAGAAGGACGCTTCTGCTTTTTTATACATTTGCCAAATGTCAGGCCACTGAATAGGAAATACAACAAATCTGTTAGGGTTCTCTTTGAGTAATGGTTCTAATTCAGGATTAAATTCAGTTTCCTTCAGTTGTATTTTTTTAACAGCTTTCATCTTATTCACCTAAGAACATAGATAAGTATTATTATAAGTTTAAAGTCAATATTATATCCATATAAAAGACACTTGCCCCATTCTTCAAATCGTTAGCCTGTGAAACAGATGACACACACAATTTCTTCGGAGAAGTCTGGAAATAAAGAAACCACGGTTGCTAAAAAATTTAAATGAGACTAAAGAATAATGTGTTAGCTTAATATAATTTCATGTTTCGCTTACATAGGAAACAAAGAATTTCCTTAATAGCATTTCACAAAACAGAGGCACGTGGAACATCAGGAAATTAATTACTCTAATGTATTGCATAATTACATGCAATACTTGATACATTAGTTACAATGTTTTTCCGTGAACAGTATAAGGAAAACTATGATAATTTCGTAACTTATGGTTCCTTATGTATTTAATAAAACAGAAAATAATGCTCTGTATTCGATTCCACATGCGAGGCAAGGTTAGACTTTTAATTTATGGCAAGCCAATAGAGAATATTCTTAACATATCGGCTACAACGATCTCTTACGTCGTACGTAAAATTAATCATAGGAGAGCACCTAAAATTGATCATTGTACTAAATCGATAATTTAATTCTGAATAAACCGCATAGTAAAATTATTATGGTACACCTATGGTAGACAGGAGTGTATGTACTACAATTATACATATCTAATGTTATGTAGTACATAAGAAAAAAAGAGTAGAATTGAAGAAATTAACAGAAACACTTTACACAGCCTTCAGAGATTAAAATTTATTAAAAATCGTACGTTGTTTATACAATATGATTGAAATGCATGAGGTTTTTTTTTATATGCCTTCGAGGTATCCCGAATAGACAGAGAATTATGAATAAAACTTACATTGTCCTTCAGAGAAACATTCTCAAAACTCCTGCGAATGTTTTCCTTCGTTGAGACTTGTAGCGGCATTGTAAAATTCAATGATTGTCACAGAAAAGTCGAAAAAGAATTAGCTATACGCGACGGTATCGCTAAGGTCACCGGTTTACACGGAATCCCGTAGTGAAATATACTGAAAAAGTGCGGGAGCGGTGCGATAACTATATCCTTCAGTGATGGTGTTTATCGTTTTCGCGCCAAGCGCCCACACCAGCCAATCAGCTGATTTTATTTTACCGCCTAAATGTATAATATCGTGGAAAATCCATAATTATATGAATGAAACCTGTTTGTGAATCATGTAAAATAATATTCTATAGTTTCGCGATGAAGAAAGCTCTAAGAATTACAGTACACGGCTGTGTATTGTCTCCCGCTTATTTCTTGAGACACGCGCATGCTACAGGTGATACATTAATAATTAAACGTAAGGCATGATCTTCAATAAAAGATGTGATTACTCAGATTACTGGCTACTGGTATCATTATAAAAACACGTAATACTAACGTAACATTCGAATGTTGATATCTGACATTATAGGAACTGTAATGAATGAAATGATACGTTTTATCAAAACGTCAATGATACATCTCCGAAATATCGTTACAGCATATACATTTCATTGAGCAATCATATATTTTGTTAATACAATTTTACACGTTAATACATGATAAAGATTTAGTTATCAGAATCAGCGTACTATCATCGTTATCGTTAAAAATGTCAGAGATAAATGATCACAATAGAAGTAAATTGTCAAATTTAAAAGAGCGCCATTTTATATTATCACAAAAGATTTGGTTAACTCTGTAACTTTATGGTAGATTATAAATTAAATAGCCGCGTTTCGTTATTATTTCCGAGGCAGCTCGTTTTCTGTGACGATGTCTTTACTATGAAAGAATAAAGCCTGGCAATTTTCTGACGGATCGAGAAACCAGCCGGTCGCGTTTAGAACGCTTCATTCGTTGAGGTTAGTGTCGAGATTCAAGTGATTCTTCTATTCGTTTATTCTTACGATGTTACATCAGAATTGGGGATATATTAATATTATAAATATCGTTTTATAAAGGGTACGATTGGTCCTCTTATTTTATCTCTTTTAATAATTCCGATAGAAATTTTCGTTCGATAATCTACATCGCTGTGTACACACATTCCTGTGTTCATTTAGAATAAATCCTTTTTAGCGATAAAGTTAAGAGGAAACGATGGCGCTACATAACGTACCGCCAAAAAGAAAAGAAATATATAAGTATGAGGCGCCGTGGCCTCTGTACAGCATTAACTGGTCTGTGAGGCCAGATAAGAGGTTTCGTCTAGCTCTAGGCAGTTTCGTAGAGGAATACAACAATAAAGTACAAATAGTTTCGTTAGACGAGGAGACATCTGAATTTACTGCCAAAAGCACGTTCGATCATCCTTATCCAACTACAAAAATTATGTGGATACCAGATAGCAAAGGTATTCATTCGTTTACTGTGTACTGTACCATCGTTTATAATCTTCAACATCTAAATAATGCGATCACTTTCTAGGATTATTCCCAGATCTATTAGCCACATCTGGCGACTATCTCAGAGTTTGGCGAGCGGCCGAGCCAGAGACCCGCTTAGAATGTGTCTTGAACAATAATAAGAATTCCGATTTCTGTGCTCCCCTCACGTCGTTCGACTGGAACGAAGTCGATCCAAATTTGATTGGCACTTCAAGCATAGACACCACGTGTACCATTTGGGGGCTAGAAACTGGTCAGAGTATAGGCAGGACTAATATGGTCAACGGTCACGTCAAAACCCAGTTGATCGCTCACGATAAAGAAGTGTATGATATAGCATTTAGTCGCGCGGGTGGCGGTCGCGACATGTTCGCGTCCGTCGGCGCTGACGGTTCCGTGAGAATGTTCGATTTACGGCATTTGGAACACTCGACGATAATCTATGAGGATCCGCAGCACACGCCGCTGTTGAGACTCGCGTGGAATAAGCAAGATCCGAATTATCTCGCCACAGTCGCGATGGACGCGTGCGAAGTAATCATTTTAGACGTACGCGTTCCATGCACGCCGGTCGCGAGACTCAACAACCATAGGTGCATTATGACGTTTATTTCACTTTTACTATAGCTGTAAATATGTTCGAGTACTGAGAACATCGTGTGACGGTTTTTAGAGCGAGCGTGAACGGTATAGCTTGGGCGCCGCATTCGTCCTGCCACATTTGCACAGCAGGGGACGATCATCAGGCGTTAATTTGGGACATACAGCAAATGCCGCGAGCCATCGAGGATCCGATTCTCGCTTACACGGCCGCGGAGGGCGAGGTGAATCAAATTCAGTGGGGTGCCACGCAACCTGATTGGATCGCGATTTGCTATAACAAAGCGGCGGAAATTCTTAGGGTATAAAGGTACTATTTTCTATTAGCGGACCGCGGGTCTTCTCTGATCGACACCGGTTCGTGTGTATCGAAGTCTTTTTTACCGTGTCGTTTACTTAAACTCATCGTGTCGTGCGTTTTATTTCAGTATTTGTACAGAATTTCGCATCTGCCATCAGTTTCTTCACGATTCCTTTTGTACCTGTATAAAATAAGCATGTACAAATACTAGTTATTTTTTAAGATACAAAACGTTTTCAAGGGACACTCGAATCGATGGCCGGGTGTTTCGCGATTTAGGAATCTATAAACGAAAATTTAAATAGATTTTAATATTCCGAACGATTTGATTAATTTTTAACGCGTCTAAATTATTGGGGGAGTATACAAGACTGGCTCACTGAAAATATCCAGTATATGTACATGTTAACTTAACGATAATACAATGTTTAATCATCGTGCCACTCGTATTTTACGTACTCATTAATCGTATTGGTGATCGAAGAAGATCATACAAATCTAAAACGAGCTCATGGGATAATTAAGGGTGAAATAGTAGCGTAGGATTGATGCATAGATTCTGACGAACCACGTGTATATTTATAGCCCCTGACTGTAATCGATGTATCTTATTTTGTGCCGACGTGACAACGAGGTTTTGGAAATAGGACCGATCTATATTCCTGACAATTCTTGACAAGCAACGGGGCAATCATTTTTTACGAAGAACAAAATAAGATACATCCGTTACGCTTCGAAATTGTATATATGTTTATATTTACATATTTACTTGTTTTTGTAGAGAAAATGTAGGGTATAATAGTGATAGATCATAGGTTTTTCACGTATATGTTCGCATTATATTAGTGATATACATCATCATATTGAAATATATTCGTACTTTAGTAAAAGGATCGTCGAGTTCTTTTATGAAAATGGAGAAACGTAATAGTAGCGCTCGTGATACTAGGTATTAATAATAATTTATACGTCAGAACGTTTAATTTCGAGATTATAATTAAAAGTAGAGTTTTATTATTTGAGTCGATGATCTTAAGTGATCAGTAATAGACGCGTCGATCGAAGATCATACTATCGTGCGAGGGACGTGATAGGATTCGTAATTAATACAATTTAGGTTTTGAAAAAAGCACGATTTTATACGTACATTGATATTCGATCATTTGATAATTTACAAATACGTAATAGTAATGAGCAGCGAGATGCATTATTTACAATAATGAAATGTGTAATGGGAGACAGGACATTAGCCAATTAATACATTCATTTTACACAATAATCTCTTGTTCGTTTTTCATCAAATATCCGACAACTTTACGCAGATATAGGATTAAACTATTATAGTGCTACCGCTAATTCAATAAATATCAACTCTGATACAGAGCAGCCGTTTTACTATCTATTTTTAATTAATACAGTCGATCACCTTAATTTTTATCTCAATTTTATATCGACGACTAAAACACGATCTAGGCGTACGATGTACGTCGAATTAACTTTTGTTAAATATTACTACTATCATCGATTTACATTAAACTTTGGCAAGATTCGTATCATCTTGTTCCGTTCAATTAATTTTACATATATTCGTTCAAAAGATTAATCGCGAATTTTACTTCGCGATCCCCATGCATTCTAACTAGTCATCTCAGCCGGAGGCACACGTACGATCCACAAACACGCACATTGCATTTGCCAGCGGACAAGAAAATGACGGAAAGAAAATCTAATCATTTCACGGTGGAACGTATTACACATACGTCACCGTCAACCATATATATATATATCGTTACATTTTTATTATAATTAATGCATCGCGTTAATAATAAGTTAACAGGTCATGTTCGTTTAATGGGATTCTATAAATGCTCGGCTAAATTGCACTAAACACTCATTCTACAATTACATAAGCGAGCCTCAGTATCTTTTCTATCTTCAACGCACGAAGAATTCTAAACATGTTTTTCTAGAGTATATAATTCATTGCTTCATGGCTTCAGCCGTCCGCTATCTATTCCTCCTCAGTCATTAAATTTCACCTGTATTCCTTATACGAACGACGTTACAATCGGCGACCACCTTTTTTGCTAACACGCTTTCGAAGCTTCAGCCTCCTTTGAAAACTCGGAATATACTGCATATATTCAGCGAGAGGATTCGTCTTCTTTAAAGAACGCATAATTTGCTAGCTATGTAATGAAGATGTAACACTGTACATCCCATAGTTAACATGTTTCCCATCGCTATGTAGACGTGGATACGTCTAAAGGTCTGATGGATCTTTAAATAGTGAGGGCAGTGTTTCAACGGGCCGGGATTGTGGGCACCTATTTCGTTGCCGACACCGGCGGCGCGTTCCAGGGTGTTCTTTTGCACTATCAATTGTAGCAAGGGCGGAGTCAGATAGAGTCGTATGAGAAGTTCTAGAAAAAAGGCGCTGGACATACCGCCCACCTGAAACAGAAACAGTTTCGAAAATTATGTGACATGTCATTCAGACGGTCTCTTGTTCCTCGTACGTTTTAAAAATACGCAGTTTCGCAGAACGAAACTAAAGCGTAAACATGTTATTATATAAGTATTTTTAACGAGAGAAGAAAGATTCAAGAGCTTCATGTTCTGAAGATCAAATTTATTATTTTACGAACCTGAACAGCGATTTCCGTGTCCCAAGTGTGTATCGGATGATGCTTCACGAAAATCAAGAGCGTAGTGAGACTGAGGCAAGCGTTGATCGTAAAGTATCTAGGAAACAATATGCGCTGGACTTCGCCGAACGTGTGCCTCGGCAATGCGAAGTATAAGGACAGACCTGTACAGAAGAAGACAGCCGTTATCGTACCTTCAGCTGTCTTTTTGATTCACGGTCACTTACCCGATACGAAAGTCATCCAGACTTGGGCGCCGAGGTGCATCATGAACGAAGCCAGGTAAATGAAAGACGTTGCTCTCGACTGCGGGTGACCGACGTGCATTCGATCCGTTGTCGGCACAAGAGCCGATGTCACGCAGAGGACCGCTGCGATCATGATGACATGAGCCGGTTGCGTCGTGTAAAACAGAATTCTGTAACAGAAAATCACATCTTCAATCATTTCTTCCTTCGATACGGCTATCGACGCGTGAAACTGGCAAGATGTAATTTACGTCGGCCTGCCGAGAAGATTAAGTATGGTTCTCGATTTAAAGACCTATAATTCTGAAGTAGAATGGTGATCGTTAGGAACATTGCCACGCCGCTCGTAGAATTTTATCCCATTAATCAGGGATACTATATGGGTATTTCTAATTGGGATTCGAACAATGATTGCCTTATAACTTAAGTGCGAGCACTTGAAGAACGAGCACTGTATCGATGGCGACAAGAAGATAAATCTGACGTGCATAAAAGTGTGTCGAGTCAATTAATGGATTTATTTGCCTTGTTATTTTTAAAAGACAGAAGGAACAGGTATAAAAAGAAGAATCGCGATAAGATTTGCTTCGAAATCAGGTATGGTCATCGATGGGATCTACATGACTCGCGTGACCCCACTGCATTATCGGATCCGGTTTTTGGAGTAGACTCACGAGAGCCATGTATCTGGCGCCAGACAGATAAAATATGCTAAATCAATATACTATAGTACATATACGACTTTAAAAGTCAAGAGTGATCAAAGTGTGGAATTGTACAATCGTATGATAAATTGGGATTAAACTTTGGAACGGAATTTAAATGCACGCGACGATTTTAATCCGCGAAATTCTGTCCGCTAAACATGCACTTTTACAAGATACGATGAATTTGCAGACTGCTTCCGCGATGATAACATCGCGATTAGAGTTGCGACACGTTGCGAAACGAAAATCAGAAGATCTAGATACGTCACGACCCAGGAAATAAAAGTGCAAATAGACGTCACGAAATGCATAATTCGAGAGCATATTTGCGGATCGATGTAGGTAGGACACGAGCTCGGAAGCATTCTATATATTTACTGTATGCCCACCATATCGATGTAATCAAATCGCACGTAGGCAATACAGCAGCGGTATCCCGTTATATCTCTACTGTTCAAATACCGAAAGTATAAGAAATATCTGAATGACGAAGTTTCAACTGTTAATATTCCATTTTCCACATTTCAATATTCTTTATTCTTATCTCTTTGTATTAACAGATTGGATTCTGTTGATTCACACACTGATTTCAATTGCCACATGTTCTACGTTTCCTTTCTACTGCCGAGTCAATAATTTCTCTGTCGGAGAAGGTATGATGTTACGGAAAAAATGTAGACAGTACGAAAATAGGTTGAGTGACAGTAATATTCGTGGAAAGTTCGCTATCCCACGAGGATGCATGTACGTAGCTGGTTTGCGTGCACCTGAACGAACGTTCTCTGTCCTCCTGTTATGTCTGAGGTTCTCCTCGATCAGTATACATTACATTCATCGCTAAGGATGTGCTACTTGCCTACAAATTATCATTATTTATAGTAGTCATTCTCATGATTTATGCCGTCAAAAATGGTTTGTCTTTCCATAGTTACAGTACACAAACGTCTCTTTTAAGTTATGTCATTTTTCTTATGCACATAACTAAAATAGTACAAGCTAAATAAAGTTCTCTTTTAGAACAAGAGATGCATCTGACGTCGGCAGCGGTAAGACAAAATCATTAGCATATCGCACTGCCGTATTCCTGCGTTCGACGAATTCGCTTGAGAATCCGCTGAATAGAACTACTGATAGGTAAGATGCGTGACAAGTCTCGTGACGTAAAATCTATGTATAGTATGAATCTCTTTCGGGTCGGTGACATCCGCGTTTGAATGGTTCTATCGTACACGAAACCGCGGGTGTTTCTCGACGTGAATGGAACACAAAGTGTCCAATTGTACATCGTAGATGAATTACATCATCTATCGAGCCGGTCCGGTTACATCCATGACGTTCGTCTTCTGCGTCACTCGTGTCTCTTGGACCTGACCGATTTAGAATCCGCTTCCTACCTGCCGACATTTCGATAGACTTCGCTACGTAAACGATGAATCGTTAAAAAAACGAGTCATACTTCGGACTCTATGCAATTACGTTTTGCTACTAGCAAACGTGGAACGTCTATCAGCTTTATCTAGAAAATTAACTTCTGCTAAGATATGATTATCGCAAAACATTGTTCATTGATGAATTACTTATATTAGTTTCGTCGAGCATTCGCGCGTCATATTGGAGAGCCTGTTCTGAAATTCTCAGAATTGTCTTGTACAGCACACGACTGGTACATCGGTCAAGAACCTCCCGGTGGAAGAATCGCCACGAAAATCTTCGCGCGTTAAGGAGGTATTGGTTATACAGTCAATCCCAAAAGTTTATGTACCTTAGAAAAACGCATTTTCTATAATTGAAAGGAAATCAGACGTCGGAAGAATAATGCTAATAATAAATAGCTACGTGCTAAAAAGTATAGAAGGAAATATCCAATTAATTATTGACGCTAGCGAAAAAATTTTTATACGAAATTGTAGACACTGATGTCCTTTACAAGAAAGATTCTATGCATTTTTCTTCTAACTTCAATATTTGACGAGTTAAATATCATTAATTGGCATTCTATGGGTACTGACAAAATCCGACCGATTCACTGCCGAAATGGCGAACTTTTAGCAAAAAATTTCGTTTTTTCTCAATTACTCCTAAACCGTTGAATCTACGGGAAAATTGCATAAGACCTTTTTTGTAGAGGACGACGAGATCTACAATTTCCATATAAAAACTTTTCGCTAGCGTCAATAGTTTACGAGTTATTGACGAAAAACGAAAAAACAGTTTTTTGCAAATTACTCGTAAACTATTGACG
>NW_017179105.1:2542194-2554620 GCF_001652005.2 Ceratina calcarata
ATTCTAGAAGGCGTTAAAAATTCCAGACTTTTTAGGCTTGTATTTCCTAAAGTCAATTAGATTTCTATATATTATAATAAAGAGATGTGAATATTAATATCGCTTTCATTCAAGCGATAAGAAACGTTATCCCGCATGTTTCCTGATTACACAGATAGATCAATCGTTTAGAATCACGGTTCACATCGTCCATTCTCGCTGGTATCAATTAATACCAATTAGAATCGTTTTTCATTCCCTCCAACGAATTTCTCCCCATGTATATACCGTGACATAAATAGATTATTTCCTCGTTCAAACCCGGCACGAAAAATGCTGAACTCTCTTAAACGTGCCTTCGATTCAGCGATTCCGGTCCTTTTTTATCTACCGCCGAGCGAAAGAAAAGGGACAGCTATAGAAGTAATACAACGCGGCAACGTGCAGCTTCAGGTTTACGATCGACCTGTTGTCCGCTGCGTTGGTGTTCCAAAGCAGGTATAGAATAGGCGCGATGGTATTATGAGCCAGTTATCAAGAGGCGAGCGGGAAACGTGCGAGATGGCACGCAACCCATCGCTCGCCCGGATTGCATGCGCTCGTGTTCACCCGCCCGCGTATGCATGCGTTGCTTCGCAATATCCTGATTTGTACGCTGATCAAACAATACCTCCGGCACTTATGCGCCAGCATTGAAATCAGCGGTCGCATGATCGGCCACTTCAATTTCAAGACTCGACAGGCCGGGTGTCGCGTTATCGACGAGGTGAATAACTCGCCGAATCGTATAAGACACACTTTGAAATTGAAAGTGCTTTACGGTCGCATATTCTTAACAAGCTGACGCGGGACTTCGTCGACCGCGCAAACAATCAGCTTGGCACTTGCCGGAGCTTGACAAAGCCATTCATATTTCACGGGAACGATTTTAGAACGGGACGTATGAACGAGAGTAACGTTCACCGTTATTGCAGCTTTCGCTTTCATCTCTTCTAGTAAATTTAAAGATGTGTCTCTTGACCGTGCGCCAGCCACCGGCCAGATGCGCCGAAGGGATTTCGGTCATTAAAATTCTTCGGCAACTACCTGCCTTTTCTTGCGAAACGGCGATCCTGAGGACAAAAAAGTTTTACGGCTCCGGGGACTTTCATGAATAATTCCGGTATTTCTTCATGAATCAATGGCATCGCCCGTATGATTGACGTATCTTGTTATTCATTAACGACGTTGACACTTTTTATTAATTCCTGTTGATTCGCTGTTTGCGTTCCTGTCTTATAAAACTCGTTCGATTCGTCCCTAGTTAAAGCGCTGGCCTTTGAAACTCGACCATTAGCGAGTCCCAAGCGAAATACACACACCCTTCACCCACTCTTTTCTTTTGTTTTCTCATTCCACACTTTCGTTCAACAGTATACTCGTCAGGCACGAGCGTCAACGATGAAAGAAGTATCGTGTTACGTTGCGTTACTGCTCTACCGTAATATTGTAATACAAGAGTACATAAAAATCGCTTCCTCTCGAGTTTTTCGTGTATCGTAATCATTAAATCGCCCGATTTGTACAGCAAAAACCGAGCCCCCGAACTGGTTTCCCAGTTACGAGGATGAACGACACGTAAGAATCTCGTTCACGTCGACTGCATTTTTTGTTATTATTCGAAAAGCTGTATTTTCAAACTTGATAACCAGCCAAAACGACAACGTGTTTCGTGTCTTAAACAATTCTGAAAATACTCTTCGCCAAGCTCGTCCTACTTAAAAAAGGGAGTCGCAGTACGAGACTGAACGTGATAAAGCAGGTGCAAAGTGTATTTAAACGTACATACAATATATCTCTATGTCTGTCCGTTATCAAATTCTTTTTATGTAAATTGTCACGATTATGCGTGATTCACGACTGTACGGTAAATCCGTGTGTCATAGCTCACCTTTTTTTTTCCCACCGCGAGACACAACTGCATTCCACGTAGTTGGCATGTCGTGAATCCCGCAATTATTATTTACCTCGACTAATTTTAGCTGGAAGTGAATGCACTTTTAAAAGCCGAACGCAAATAGCGTCGCGCACACCCAAGAAAGTCGAAAGTAAATCTTTATTTGGGATCCTAACTGACCTGTCCATCGAACTCTGCAAATACACGTTCGTATATCAATGTTCAATGGCCTATTATCCTTTGCGTGTTCAATCGGTTTGAAAATAAACGTAACTCGAGGCAATATACGAACGGAGGATTAATAATCAGGATTAATTTCGACCGCGCGAATCGGGGATCAAAGAGCAAGCTTGGATCAATAAATATCGTCAGTGATGGATAAGCGACAGAGATGATTCAAGAGCTTCTAATGTTTAGCGAGCAAACACGTCTACCGAATTTCCGTCTTATTTGCGAGAACTAATCTAGATTATAAAATCTCTGAAAAGAACGCGGATCTCGTTTCATATTCTACTTTACGATTATTAATTAAACTTTTAAACGATCGTATTTATCTGCTTTATGTTTGACAAGATTTGCTCTTGCCGCGGGTCAAGTACGAACCGTATCATGTAGGCTATTCGGTGCCATTTCTACTTGCTCGTGTAGTCACGTAGCATGTTGGACGAGTGTAACGAGCCTTTAAGTTCCGTTTTAGAGTCTCGTTTTTTTTACCCTTGTCGTTATGTTACAATGATAACCGAGGCTTGAATTATTCAACTGTACCGTTTGTCCGTCTCGTCCAAGGATCTTAGGAGCTGCATTCATAATCCCATTGCATTTCTTTTTACGAGGACGTGGCATATCGTTCCAGACAGTTAACATAAATTCAAGGAACAATCGTTTATGAAATTGAAATCATGAATTCAGAACGTGGTACGTGTTATCGGTAGAAAATCAAAGTGTTTTATTTGCATTACGGCGTGGATGATACGGGATACAGCTCACACGATTTGCCTTGGAAGTTTCGATAATGCGATATAAAAAGTTCATCACGTGACTTACATTAATTCACGAGTATTGCGACCAGGCGGGAGGTGGAAACTATCTTCGATCGTTATCTATGATACGGTGACACGATTTTGAGAAATGGAACGTCTATCTAACGGAAGCTTTTCAGATCGATGTTCCTGTGACGTTTTTAATAGGTACAGAAATCTTAGTTGGTGACTAGATCTAATATGATAAAAATAATTTTATCTCGTTACGTATGATGTTCATATTATCAACGAGCTGCGTAATTATCACCTGTTAAATGTTCGAGATTACATCTGAATGGAGTAAATTCACAGTTACGATTTTACAGTTTATTCAATATTTGTACTGTCTTACATTCCATTCGCACCACGGATGTAGAATTATTGAAAGATATTCCAATCTGGCGAACGATACTATTATTTAAGACGATCTAAGTAAGATTTCGCGTTGCTAACTAGTTATGCATATATCTTGATGCAGACAGCTAAAAAAAAACGGTTTTCTACTGAGAAACGAAAAAGATTCCATCGACTACGGGTAATTTGTATACGAAGATAGCGAACTGGCAGCTTTCACTTAAGAAAATCTTAAGTATTTGCGCGAATTCCAGGAGGATAAAGTTTCGCGTGAAACGAACACTTGTTGAAGTACAACAGGTGTTGTAATTCGTTTCGAACTACATTTCTGTGGTCAGCGATTAAAGCTAATCAACAGGTGGAGTAACGTCCCATTCGTCGTCGCAATAAAAGAATAACGAGAGAGCGGGATCGTAGATTTTTCAATTAAATAATTGCAATTTTGAATTAATAAAATCCGAATCGAGAACCAAACGTTAATCGGTGTTCAATCGGATTAAAGATTCAATCTGTAAACGTGCGAGGAAGTGACTTACTTGAACAGCTTTGTCTGCTGCACCACCTCGTAGTACTTGGCCGAAGTGTTCAAAAGCGAGCTGTAGTTAATGGTGCTAGCCCTCAGGATGTCATCAGCCAGTTCTGGGATAAAAACCGATTCGTTCTTTCGCTTTTTGATGATCTCCAACTCTTTGGTCACCATGTCGTCGTGCAGCTTCATGTATTTTTCCTTCGCTTTTTGAAGCTTGTTCGTCTGATTACTGTATACCACTACCGGCTCGTTGCTCTCGTTACCTACCACCGTACGTACACACATGGCTCTGACAACCGGCTGTTAAACGCGTGTGTGACAAAAAGGAAGCGAATAGAGCTACGAAACGTGCCCAATCTGATCTAATGATTACGCACAAGGCGATCTTACAATTTGACGTGATAATTCGTAGATAATTTTGAAAAGCACAATGGAATCAGACGCGAGCGCGGACTTGTACTGTCGCACAGTGCGCTGCTCCGTGGATGTAACCCCGTTTTATACTTCCCCACCAGTGATCGCCGATGAACCAATCGTGGGATCGAGTAATCAGAAGAGTTTGCCGTATAAGAAATCTTAAATTTACGATTGATGAGTTCACTGATCTGCCAGGGTGTAAAAATGCCATCATTTTAATTACAATGCTCGAATTATACCTGGCGCCCTGATCGTCAGGACTCATTGGATTTATTTGCTCTTACAATACGAAATGTCCATCCCGTGATTTACGCGAAAAGAGAAGTATCGAAAGTGCGGCAATTACCAAGGCCGAGTAAGAGTAAATCACTTTTCTCGTAAATAATTTCGTAGTTTTTTAAGAATACGACAGAATGTGTCAAAAGCAGTCGGGATCAGTTCACGTCATTTTAAAAACCCACGAAGTAGGGGAATAAACCAAATTGTAGATTCGGTATAAAGAAACGATGAATCGTAGGATATATGATTGCGGTAACAAACATTGTCAATAGTAAAAATGTGCTAATGTTTAAAACGGAAATTCCCTTTACAGATTGCTATTATCTGTCCTACAATGTTTAATTTTTTATATTTATCATTCGAGTAGCGATTAATACTTCTTTATATCCGTTTATCAGTATAAAGATATTCTCCTTTTTATTTATTACAAGTGATCGAACAAGCAGTCGAATAATTATTGTAGAACGATTAAAAGTGCCAAACAAATTGGCTTTGCAATTTTATTAGTATAGAACATCGAATTAGAATTCTAAGAAAAGTGACTGGTCCTGTTTTTAATTAAACTTGAAGATTACGAAATTTCTAAATTCGAAAGCGTTTAGGGGGAGACAACTATGAATGATGTAACGGTCAGTAACTTACGCGAGAACAAAGAATCGGTATGTGAGAAGAAAAAGTTGTCTAGCGTGGAGCATGTAACGCTTCGAGGAAAGATATAAATGTAATTAATGGGCAGCCGTCGATCTGTCCGTGTTCCATAGTCACAGCAGTGGAACACGTTGAACATCGTTAGAAGTTAAAAGCGGTTCGGCGTATGGTGTCTGTCTACGTGATTCCTTGCAGCGTTTGAACGTTTCGTATCTGACGATTCGGGGAATCACGTAGCGAATATTTGGCCTAGTTTCAATTTCTGAATAATTTGTAACTTCATATACAAGATAATTAGAATTGTTCTAGTTTGATTTTAATATTTTATTAATTATGAGAGATATTCGTTAGATGTATTAAATCTCGAATTTGGAGTTATGGGAAATAGAAAGGTTTTGAGTGCGAAACGTGATTAAAGTCAGGTTTTTCAGAATTAGGTGAAGGACTGCGGAGGATGATCACGAGCTCGTAAAGAGAAACAAACCCAGTTCCTCACGCTAAATGGTTCAATAATCAATGATCCAAGACGCTTTTATCAAACACTTAGCAATGCGCTGATTCAAATGGCGAATCGAAAGCGAAGAGAATATTACGAAAATGATTTTCTTGAATTTATAAGATCTCGTTGAGTTTGGACTGGTACAAGAATCTACGGTGGTTTCTAACAGTATAGGTGCGAAGGAAATCCCCGTGGGCGAGAAACATAAAAACCAGTTCGACTCCGCTGATTTTTAGATCCGATACGCGATGGTACAGTCTCGTTCGAAATATAACATTCCGAATTAAGAATGAGTTTCGATACGAAGGATACCTATGCAAAGTAGAGGCAATCTTTTTATAGAGTCACGCGCGTAGCCAGTATGTAGATTGAGATAAACGTAGTTTTAATTGGGTGAAATAAAACAGTGCAGCTAGCAGATGGTCCATCGGTTTGTTTGGAGGGAAAGTGGAAGTTAGCCTTGCTAATAAATTTATTGATGATTCCAATATGTGGGTCAGCAAATGGAACGCGTATTATGTATCTGCAGGCGTGAAATGATGGATCGCATGTTCTTCGGTCGATGCGTACAACCAGAAAACATTTGTATAAATATAATAATTATTTTATAAGAAGCATTGCTTGGAATCATTGTTGATTTATAAAATAAAACAAGATACCGCTAGAGCATCTTCTACTTGTCTAAAAGAGAAGGTAGGTAAAATTAGAGCTAGAACTCGTTTCCGGTATAATTTATTACTAAAAGGGTAACCGGTACGTTACTGTAAGATGCTTACAATTGGCAAATTTATTTTATAATTTATACATGACGTGTTACATGATCACATTCATTTCAAACTACAGTTCAGATCGAAGATAATAATGAAAAAATAACGTATAGAAATAAACTATGAGTAATATGACCGTGGATGCTTAGCTAACAGCGATTTTCGGTGAAATACAAAAGTAAGTCGTAGACATTTTAGCTCTGATCCATCACGTTGGTTTCGTTCATGTTACTCCCGTTACAATCCTTCTGAATCATCTCGAAAAGTGGTTGGAGTTCGGGCGTTGATTTGATCTGCGTCACGAATTCGCTTAACGATGGATTTTTGTCTGTAAAATAATACATTTAAATGTGCAATAGTAATATTAATATCGACGTGTATTGAAAATTGTTTATATCGTTTACCTGCATCTGGGATAGTTAACAACGCTGCCACAGCTCTCAATGCCGAACGTTTAAGTTCGTCCTGTTTCTCGTACTCCTGTTTCACCGAATTAGCTTTTACTTTCATTGTACAAGTGCTCTTCAACGGTTCCACCAGTCGTTCCAACCCTGAAGACAATCGAGCGATTCAATGATAAACGTCGGGAATTAATTCACGCATTTTATACTCACTCTGCAAGACTGCTGTCGGACATAACTGAGCCAGTCTGGCGGTCATTAAATAAGTTAGCATCTTAATATCATAGTGATCTCTGAGACCGTTCTCGACGTGGTTCAAAAATTCGAATACGTCGAGTCGATCGAGACAAGAATCGAGCAACGTGTACATGCATTCGAATGCAGCTTTTCTGAGATCTAAGCCATCGTCTACCGTGTGTTTGAAGGGACCCATCTCGACCTCTCTTATCAGTTCTTTCTACACATGAATCATCAATGAAACGTATAATTAATGAGATAAATGATACCCTGCCGTCGAATAGAACTTATAAATTACCTTTATCTTAGTTTCGGTATAAAGATGTGGCAACACGGAATCTAACAAGTCTCTTATGAGCATCGGTTTATTGTGTGCCGCCGAGTTAAATGCAACTAAAGCTACCCTCCTCACGTTCAAATCAGGATCCTCTAGAGCGACTAAGAAATTGCCCATGCAATTTTTTAACATAGCATCGATTTGTTGTGGCTGTAAAAGAATAAAAATCGTATGATTCAATCTGTAATAATGATAATAATGAAGAATAGAGATACCTGATCGGAAATGGTGAATTTAACAGCGGTGACTGTTGTGGTTCTCATAAGCGGAGACAGTGATTTTAATGACTCCTGCAATCTGGGTAACAAAGTGACCGGATCTATTAGAGTGAGTTTACCTAGACACTCGGCCACGACGTTACGCGTGCCTTCCTCCGTGCATTCGCAGTGCCTGTACAAAAGCATCCAGATCGAAGGCACGAAATTTTGCAAGTGAGAAACACCAGACGGACTAGCTGACTGACACGTGATAATCTGTAATTAAGATCCAAGTATTCACCGTATTCGATGGCCGTCAGTTCAGTTTCAGCGATATCTTATGAAATTCACCTCTTTTAACGAGTGTAAGAGAAGATATTGACGCTTCGGCTGCGCTTCGATCTCTTTCAATATAAACGGCAAGTACTCCGGTAGGTTTCCAACAGCTATGTTACCTAACGTGTAACTAGCCGCCGATTTCACTTCCTCCGAGTGGCAGGAAAACGAGTTTAGAATTATATGCTTTAGAGACGCGATACCGCTCAGATCTCTAGATTAAAATTGATCAATTGAAATAATCGATGGAACGATGTAAAAGGTATGAACTTACACGTGTCTGCCTATTTCACCGATGACCAGCAATGCGAAAATGTGTTGCGCGTCGCTCTGAGGGTCCTGAACGTCTCTCAAAAATTGTTCGACCACTGCCTGGGCTTCATCATGCCAAGTGATCGTCAACGCGGCTGCACACTTGGCCAGGGAATGATAAGCTTGTTTGTGAAGTACAGACTGGTTGACCGGAGCCAAAAGCATCGACAGCAATTCTCTGTATCCGAGGTCTGGTATATCTGCCTGTACCAAGGCTTGGAAAAAGTCTAGCATCGAGTTCAAAGCCACTCCTGACACAAATAAATACCAGTGATAATTAGGAATCTTATTATGCATTGTTTTAAACGCAGTAACTACCTTGAAGAAGTGGAGACTTCACCAAAACTAGTATCTCTGGAAGGATGTTGTCGGCAACCCTAGTAAGCGCGACCGGATGCAGTTTTGCTATGGTCGTTAGAAGATTAAGAGTTAATTGCGCGATATGTAAATCAGCCTCATTTAATAACGCTGGTAATTCCGTGGTAACCTAATGGAACATTTTTAAATATTGAAAGTCAACACAGACACCAATTACCGTTTTATAATTACTTTACCTTATCTAACAAATCTGCATGAAGAGTAGAACTATAATTTCGAACGAGAGTGTCCAAAAGTGGAAGAGAGCATAATTTCAAGGCTCGTTGATTTTTTCTTAAGAAGGACCCAAGAATCGGAATTGCTTCTTCCTACAAAAAGTAGCACGACGTTAACATAAGTTTGTAACACGGAACACGAATACGTACCATAATTTGATTGAGATCTACTCTCAAAGGAGACGATGCTATACACGTTAAAGCTTTCACTGTAGTAAGTCGCGTAATTTCATTACGGAGCCTGTCTAAGAATATAGGAAGGCATACGTGCAACTCATCCGATAAAGTGTCACCGAAATGCGCGAGAATCTGACCCATGCAAGCGATTGCTCTCTCCTTCACTTCCTGATCGATGTCCGCCGTTTTCAATCTCATTAACGTACAACGATAAATCTCTCCAGACAACGACGTGAAATCGAAGTAACACGTTTTCTCTGAAACCAGACAGCTTTCATTTATTCCCTACGGTTTGGCGAAATATTATTTTCACTTACCGTGAGGTCTGATGACTTGTACAAGTTGCTGCAAGACCAGCAACGCTTCGGCCGTGATTTTGTAAAACGGGTCACTGACAGAGGCGATAATCGGAGGCGCCAACACCGCCATATGTGCGTGGAACGCGTCAGGTTGATGGGTTATTAACAACGTATGTACAAAAGCCAACGTGTCGATCTTCATGTTCGACGAGGAATTCTTCTCCCCCAGAGAATATTGTATACCAGGTATTAACGCTGGTATATGATTGCTCAAAGCACCTGGCAGCACGAGTACTAATTCCTTCAACAGCGAGAAACAATCCTGTCTGGTCTTTATGCTCTTCTCTTTCATCTGACGATGAACGGCTTTTACGATCAACGGGACTTGTTGCTGAAGCAACGCGATCGGCCCGTCATCGTCCTCCATCGCGTCGGGATCGAGGGCTACACCAGACGCTGGTCTTGTTTGCCTCAGAAGGGCGATGT
Source organism: Ceratina calcarata (assembly GCF_001652005.2). Lineage (NCBI taxonomy): Eukaryota > Metazoa > Arthropoda > Insecta > Hymenoptera > Apidae > Ceratina > Ceratina calcarata. The sequence goes on from NW_017179105.1 coordinate 2,551,997, forward strand.
ACGCGTGGAAAATATCTGACTTTACGTTTTCCTCCCTTTCTATAAAAATACGTGCACGTTTTATTACGAGAACAGTTTTCTTTGTGTTTCTGTTGCTCGCGAAAGATACCTTTAAATCTTGCGATCAAAGCTGGGGAAACGACTTTATAAAGTTCGGGCAGAAGCTCTCGTCTACTAGATACAACAGCTTCAAGGCATTTCGCAGCCGCCCTACGAACTTTCCAACTCATATCGTCATCGTCCGAGTATTCATCCTCCGCGTCCTCCTCTCCATCTTCTTCCACTTCCATCATAACGTCTTCCCCATCGGACATGTCATTCATATCGTCATCGTAATTGTAGTTCGGGTCATACGTGATATAAGCCAAACAAATTTCGATGATCTGAGAAGGTAACAACGTTTAATTCCAATTTCTGAAAATGACCAAAGATTCGAACGGCGAAGAATGCTCACTTTGTTTATATGTGGTGTAATTTCTTTTGGGCATCTGTATACAAAAGATTCAAACGCTTGTAGACAATATTCTCTTAATTCGTCATCGTCCTCGTTGCTATATTGTACAATTAACGGCATGACTTTCTCTATTTGCTCGCCAAATCTGTGCCCCGCTTGACGGCTGAAAAGAAAACAACAATTGATAAATAGCTGAAAATCTATTTGAAAGATTGATCCGAGAAACACATACCAAATGGAAGCAATGCACTGTATATAAGTACGTATCACATTCTTTTCGGTTTGTGTACAAAGACCTTCTAAAAGATGATCCAAAAGTTTGTTGTACAAGTAATTGTTACTCGACGTTAAGAGGTGACTCAAAGCTATTATAGTACGCTTCCGAACTGCTTGACGTGGTGACGAGAGTTGTGGTAATAACGCAGACAAAATAGTGGAATGGAACGTGATTAATAAAGCACCAAATCGAGACAGTAGGTCAGCCATAATATCCAGTGCCTCGAGTTGTACAGACACGTCTTCCTGCTAAATACGAATCAATTAATTCCCTGTTTCGGATGATAATGGATTGTCAGCAGTCGTTGTTAATAATTACTTTCTCTATAGCATTGCTCAGTCGGCCAGTTATTCGTTTACAAACGTTCGCGACTAGCGCACTGGATCCTAAAGGAAGCTCGGATATTACGGTCTTCAAGCCGATACTTGAAATATCCCTTAACTGTTCCTTATCTGATACCATGTTGATGCACAGGGCGTCTACAATCGTTTCCACCTGGTACTCCTTCACTTTATTCACTAATGGGCCCAAACTGAAATTGGACACGTTTCTGTAATCGTGTCCAAATACAAAGAAAACCTTGCAAAAGTAATACGAGCTCGAGCAGGCAAAGAACTTAGACAACTTTCAAACAGAACAGACCGACTAGGATACGAAGTAATGAAAAAAGATTGTTCGGAAATCTGCTAGACGAGATGAAGATTTATTATTTAATCCAGATATAACTGTACCATTTTACAGCAAGATTTTGTACTTCTCCATTTTTGTCTTCCAATAACTTTAAAAGCATTTTAACGACTTTACGCTCAGAATCATCGTCCAGCTTGATATTATCCTTCTGTAGTTCGCTCATCAAATCATTGGTTGCCATAAATCTAAAATCCTTGTCTGTGGATGTCATCTAAGATCATAAAATGTGTTACATATGATTTTTAAATAAAGAATACATAATTAAAGTCGTCGTTAAACAGATGAGAAAGACTTGTCATGTATAAAAATAAATGCAGTGCAAGGTGTAAACTGCTTTATTACAAAATCTACAATATATTATAATATTCTTATGGAGTTTTGGGACGAGTAAATTGTCTTTGAAAAATACAGGACCATTGCTCATAACAAAGGGTTTTAGGAAACTTCTTACGGAAGTTACAATGTGTCTTTTAAAGAGCAATGAGAGGTTAATAGGAAGTTCGATATTATCACCGGGTCGTCATCTCTTAACGTTTTAAGAAATATCCTGGAGCGAATGTTACGGAGTGAATATTAATAATCGTGGAACGTGGTGCACTTAAATACCTTTTCCAGCAAGTTTGCTATTTGGTAAGAAACACTAGCCATGATCGAAGTGTTTTTTCACAGCCGGTTACAGTTGTCGTTTATCGTTCCAATATTCTACGCTATAATGAAACGAAAAGAAACAAAAATTACGAAGTTCCGTCAGAGCAGACGACACGGAATTCGATTCGGTTTATTCGATCACGAGCCGCGTTACAAACTGTTCTTTAATGAAATTTCGCCGTCGGCAGCATTTCAATAATGCGAATCTTTACCGCAACTTGGACTGCCAAAATTTTGATAGTAATTACACTCGTACAACTAGCGCAGCAATAATCGCGGAAAAGAAACATATCGGGGCACAGCGCCACGATCGGCCGATTACCATCCCAATGACCTTAACTTTACGTAAATTAAAGGATGATGATAAATATTTTTTTCGTTGTTTAAATATTGATAATCATCGTCACTTCGTGGTACATATTAAGGAATAATTAATTTCACGTCACTGAAAGGTTCAAACAGGTTCAAAGTTTATTTCCCATTAAATAATTACAATTTATCATCTTAACTTTTAACACAAACAATAATTATATATATTACTTCTGATTTTAAATA
>NW_017179105.1:2555207-2598160 GCF_001652005.2 Ceratina calcarata
CATTTGACTCATTTCCAACTTGACTAAACGATTTTCTATCATCTGAAGATTTAAATAAAAATTGAGCAACTCTCTTTGTTGACACATTAAAATAACAATGATTAAAATATGTAAGTCTTGGTTTATTGACTCCGCTTAGTTATTGGAGTCTTCGTCATCACAGAGTTCCTGTTAAATCAGAATATTGTTAATATCATTGTATTGATTAAAGATATATAACAACAGTTTGATTGCATACTTCAATCTTTGAAGCAATGTTCGCTGATTCTTTGGCACGTTTTGGAGATGGAGTAGCTGGAGTGGTATTTGTAATTTCTGAGTAAACAGAGTCAGGATTTAGAAAATTTGTAATAGGTTTCTGCCATTCTGGCGTGTCTCTTGGATGATACGGGTTGCCACCGGAATAGCTTTTTCCTAAAATTGTTTATTCAATTTGTTTTCAATTCGTCGTTCACTTAAATAAATATATCAGGCATTACCTCTCCTCTTAGACGGTGTCACAACTGGCGAACTCGGTACTATAGCTGCGACTTTCGATGGTGCTTTACTACCGACGGCTAAGGAATACAAACGATAAATATTTTTAACAAAGTTATTCGATCCCTCAGATATTCTTAGACAGAAGTATGATACTCGCAAATGAAGGAATAGGAAATATGGTTGAATTTAATCGGAAATCGATTAAGCAAAGGAATCACTGACTTCTTACAATTTCTGAATAAGAGATTTGATAAATTGAATATTTCACCTTTCGCCTGTATGCGATCTGCTCTTGTTCGAACCATCTTTCTTCTATTTTACAGTAAATCGAACACGAAGTTACAGGAGCTGTTGCCTCTTAAAAAACGTCGTTACAATTCGTTCGACACCGTTGAAACCGTAAGTATATATATAAGCAATTCAAAATCCAAGCTACCGGTTGCCAATCGTATAATATGAACAGTAGTGCCAATCTTTAAGAGTCGCGAGTCGCGAACAACGGATAGATATTTAAATTCGTCGGTGCTATGGTGCTGAATGAAAAATGTAATAAAGTGAACAATAGCGTATCTTTATTTAAAAAGAAGGCTATTGCCGACAATAACAAAATCATCAAAGCATCCGCATCCTAAGGAACATCCAAGCCTCTCTCAAACATCTTCCCGTTGTCATTTCAAGTAAGATCATCGTTTTCTCATTTTCGATCAAAATTATGCTATGATCTTTCTGCATTACATTTTGCGTCGTGTAATATTCGTAACAGAAATGCAATTATATCTGATAATTACGTGAACATAGCATAATATTGATGTACGATTTATTATTGACTATTCCGTAATAATTGCGCCCAAGGGAATAACGAAACGTGATCATTCTTGATTAATTAGCAAAATAAAAACAAATTAAAATTACGTAAAATAATTTATATATATATGTATACATATAACTACATTAAGTCTATATATTACATTAAACAGGCCCAGGTTTTTTTTTAACTGCGAGATATAATAATCATATCTCACGGTAATGCGTTTCGAATATAACAATTTTTTGTCTTATGAACGGTTATATAAAAGGTGTCGTTTTTTGGACAGTTAATCTCGTATTTTTTCGGTATACAAGTATGATGTGTATATAAGCTTTGAAAGAATATAGAGTACACGTCGTGCAAAAAATATGGCTATGTCGATAACCGTATATTATGTAACTTAATTTTAATACTGAATCACAGAGACCCGTTAATCGGGAAAACAATAAATTACATTCTTGAAGAGGTCTGCATACGTTTCGGGATGTATGAGTTTGTGCTTGCATCGGGTAAAAAAGCAACATCGATTTCGAGCAAACTGTGCCTGGCAATTTTTACAACAGTAACGATTTAATACAAGATCGTAAAACGAGCACGCGTCCGCGTTATTCATCTTAGAAAAAATATACGAACGTTCGAAACATCAAGCAAAGCTAAGAATGTCCATTTCCACTTGTAGTAGAAACATATGAAGTACGTTCAAGAACGTCGTTTTAAAAATACGACAGAAATTACATTCGAAATCAATGGTTAATATCAATCTAGTTATTACTTTCAAATTGTTGTTCCAAACGCTTTTAACAATGTGAATATATCTTCGTAATGTATGTCCATAATATATGGTAAATTACAAATTTTTGCTAGATTTAGGAAATCGAAGGTATCTCGAAGTTGACGCTAAGATTCTCGGATTGTGCTAATTTAACGATCGTAGACAGTTTGACCGCGACGCGGGCAGCTTCGTCGAGATCGTCTATCGGTACGATTCTCAAACCCGCGTTCGCAATAAGAGCTTTCGCTTCGTCTACGTTTGTACCCTGAAATCATGCAATCAAAGTTAGATTCCATCCTTCGTACCGTCACTTTGGGAACGCTATTGGCATTAATTCATACCTGCAATCGAACGACGACAGGAATTTTTAAGCTGAGCTCTTTAGTCGCGGCGATAATTCCTTCGGCAATCACGTCGCATCTCATAATTCCGCCAAATATATTGACTAAGAGAGCGTGAACCTGTATCAATCGAAATAAGAAATGTTTATCTTATCTACAAAAGTTTTTCATCGATATTAATGATGTTGCATAACTCACTCGTGTGTCAGAAGTTATGATTTTAAATGCTTCTTTCACAGCAGAAGTGGTTGCGCCGCCGCCGACGTCTAAGAAATTGGCTGGCTCTCCACCATGCAATTTGATAATATCCATAGTGGCCATAGCCAGACCAGCCCCGTTTACCATACACCCGATGTTACCATCGAGCGCGATGTAATTTAAATCGAATTTAGCAGCTTCGACTTCCTTGGCATCCTCTTGAGTCCAGTCTCTCAGAGCGAATAATTCCTTTTGCCTGAACTCAGCATTGTCATCGAATCTGCACTTGCAGTCCAAGGCGAAGTCTAAATATCGTGAAGTTTGATTGAAAATCTTTCCTTTCTACCTCGTATGGAAACATCTTTATTTTTATATCAAACTTACATTGTCCATTAATGTCTTCTGCCAAAGGATTCACCTCTAATAAAAGAGCATCCTTCTTAAGAAACATTTGATACAGGTTGATAATAATGTTAGAAATGTAATCTTTAACATTCTGAAGTCCAAGCTTCACGGCAATACGATCTGCCTGTTCTTTCGTAATACCCTTCTCGATATCAATGGGTTCATACATGATAGCACTAGGATTCGTTGCAGCAACTTCTTCGATATTTACACCACCCTGGCTGGAAGCTATTATCACTGGACCCTTAAATAAAAAAGTGTCCAATTGAATCAATCATTTTTCCTGGCTCATGTCAGTCAAATAACGTCTATTCGTCGACTTACACCAAAGGCTCTTTCCATCATGACCGCAAGGTAGTACTCTTTACGCGGGAACATGCGTTGTGTCACCATAACTGCATTGCATATCCTACCGGCCTCGCCCGTCTGTTTAGTGATTAACAATTTGCCCAACATTTGACTGGCTAATTTCTTCGCTTCATCCGGACTATACAAAGATCAACGCACGATAACACAAACCATTTTTGTATTGCTCATATTAAGATTCTGTGTGATATCTTACGTTTCACACATCTTTACACCGCTGATGCTACTCCCTTTAAAGTGACCCTTTCCTCTGCCGCCAGCTAAGACTTGTGCCTTCAAAACGATATCTTTGGTTTTCAAGTCAGCGGCGAGTTTCGCAGCCTCATCCGGAGTCTTGGCAACTCCGAACTTCGGAGTCGGGACTCCAGCTTCATTGAGTAAGCTGTAGCTGATGTGTTCGTGGACATTTAAATTCCTAACTGGTTGTTTCACTAAGTTGGTTTTGCACCCCAAAATCTATCCGCAAACAAGTACAAAGGGGTTTCAATAAGAACTGTGTCCATTGACGGAACGTCTTTATATGTTACAGCTTCAGATAATTAGTCTGGATATAGCGTGTATAATTATGTAATTTATTGACAAATCTTTATAAATAACATTTACTACGAATTGTCAACATGCAACGTAAAACAAAGTAGCATCAGCTCTTGAACTTTAAACCAGCGTGTTTCGCCGTACGAATTAAAAATATTCTAAACTCAAAGATCAATCGGCGGTAATGACCTACATACTTCTAATCACATCCTTGGCAGCTTCATCTTCGACAAGTAAACAGATCGAACGTGAATAATAGATCAGAGGCACCGCCGTTGCAAATTTTTAAAGTCAACAGAGATATACTTCGAAAGAGAACAAACGAAAACAATTGAAGCGGTCAGCTATTAGATTTGAAAATCGGGACTCCTCTTGCGTTTGACAAGTGGTCGCTCATTCTCGACGTAATTTAATAAAAGTTAATTAAATACGGGCAGACGAGCAAGAGTCAATGACCAACGAATCAAAGGTTGCCCAGGGAGACATTTAGACGTCTATTGCACAATTGACATGCTTGTATTTCGTGAAAAAAGCGAGTTTATTGCAAGGCCACTATCTTTGGCTTCGAATCGGCTGACCCTGGCGCCCAATTTAGCAGACTACAGACATCTAATATGGTGATTACCCCACTTATGAATCATTGGCGTAAATCCTGACGGTTTCGGAAGAATATAACTAAACCGAACGAGCAAACACGGATTGTCGGGTTCGGGCGGAACAGTAGCTTACGGAGAATGCAACTTACCTTCGACCCGTTGAATCGGGTGAGATTTTCAACGAGTGAGATAGTCCGAGACAACATGGTAGCCATCTTATTAAAGCCGTGGCAGTGGACTGCCAAGTGTAAGCTGCGCCTTCATGTCCCCACCTTTCTTGACGTTTATACTAGTAGAAAACATGACGCAAACTCCGCAAACGAAGCCTGCGATGGCAGCACTACTACAGATCACGATTTTCTGCGAACATTTGATTTATCATGCAACAATTCTTATGCAGAAAAACTTAGTTTCGTATTCAAGACTTCAGTCACTTCCAGTCACGTTTCGATTTCTCATTCAGCATTTGAATATGTTAATGCGCGTTATTCTTATCTTTCCTGGTCGCGTGGATTGTAATATTGCGATGAACGCAGGAAGGGAAGTAGAGTAAAATTATATACAGAAATATGAGAAAAATATTTATTCTTTACGTCTACATTTAGATTGATACAAATTTATAAAAGTTAAAAGAATACAGGCGATGTTTTCACATCGTACGACATAGCAAAAGTAAAAGCAAACAAAGAGCTATTAATAATTGTACAGCGTGTTACAAATTTCGTTAAAAATGTAGAAAGATCATTTAGCTTTCGTCCCACAGTCCGAACTCTTCACCTTTTTCTTTTTAAGCTTGAAAGAAACCTCTAAATTCATAGAAGACGCAAGTTGTATTATGGTCGATAATTTCACAGCCGATTCAGCGGCCGTGGCAAATTCGTCTACGGGGAATACTTTCACTTGTGCATCAGCTATTAACTTCCGTGCGATCTCTACGTTAGTTCCCTACATAACAAAACAACTTCTGATCAACGTTCCCTCGTGCATATCCGCGAATTACCTGCAGTCTTACGACCACCGGAACTGTTAGCTTCAATTCCTTGGACGCGGCGATAATTCCTTCTGCGATTATGTCACATCTCATAATACCACCGAATATATTTACCAAAATCGCCTCTACCTGAATACTTGGAATTCAAGTTTATGTCGATTTATATAGACGTGAGGTTTAATTACCTTCGGATCAGAGATTATTATTTTAAAAGCTTCTGTTACGGTTTCCTTCGTTGCGGAGCCACCCACATCTAAAAAATTAGCCGGCATACCGCCGTACAATTGAATCATATCCATAGTGGCCATCGCCAATCCCGCGCCGTTCACCAAACACCCTATGTTTCCGCTTAACGCTATGTAATTTAAATTAAATTTAGACGCTTGGAGTTCGTTAGGATCTTCTTGTGTAAGATCCCTGAAAGAAAATAATTTCTTTTGCCTGAACTCTGCGCTATCATCGAAAGAACATTTACAGTCTAAAGCGAAATCTGAAAAGTTTTTCGTTTTCGTTATTAAGGGATTCTTAATTCAATGAGATCGATCGATTCATTGTACAACTCACATTCCCCGGAGAGGTCTAAAGCGAATGGATTAATTTCAAGCAGTAACGCGTCATTCTTGATAAACGTCTCGTAGAGATTGCAAGCGATCACTCCGACGATATCTTTGTCGTTCCCTTCTATACCTAGCTTCTGTACAATTTTGTTCACTTGCTTGACAGTCAAACCTTTCATTATGTTCACCGGTATATACGATATCGCCTCCGGAGTCTTCGCGGCGATATCTTCGATATTCACACCGCCCTGCTTAGACAGTATCACCACGGGACCCTATAAATTATATGACTTGTTTTAAGAAATTTGAACTACTCCTATCGTTTTAATAAAAGAGTTTACATGGTAAGTTTGTTCGAGCGTTACTGCCAGGTAATATTCTTTACGCGGGAACATACGCGTTGTCACCATTACTGAATTACAAATTCTACCAGCCGACCCGGTTTGTTTCGTTACTAACAAATTTCCTATCATTTGGCTGGCCAAATCTTTTGCTTGCTCGGGACTAAAAATGACATTGAATAAAAGTTATAATCGCCGCGCTTGATTCTTGATTCTCGACTCACGTTTCGCACATAACGACACCGCCGATCTCGGTGTTCTGAAACCGTCCTACCCCACGGCCCCCGGCAAGGACTTGAGCTTTTATGACGATATCTTTCGTCTTGAGACTCTCGGCTATCTTTGCAGCTTCTTCCCCTGTTTTGGCAACTCCAAACGGCGGTGTCGGGATCCCAGCTTCTTTTAATAAAGTATACGCGACATGTTCGTGAACTTGTAGGCGTCGGATTTGTTGAACATTGATAGAAGCACAGGCTAAAAACTAAAAATAGTTTCAGTTATAATCGTCGATTCTACTGCTGCTAACTGTAACTGCTTGGAGTATCTACCTGTTTTATCGTACTTCCAGTGTAAAACTGTGACAGAAGTGACGAGATTCTGATAGACATCTTCTATGTCGATCGAATTGTTCGATCTGTAGAAAGCCTCTTTCTTTTTATTCATATAAAAGGAACTCTCCTCGCATAACCATCGTTTCTATAAACTTCCGACTTTGAGTACGATGTGAAATTAGAATGCTATTAGCGATAAATTCAGAACTCTATTACTCAGTGAAAATATCTGCAAATCGCGATGCAGGATTTAAAGAAGGGACATGGAGTTCTAATAAACAGCTGGAGATCGTTCGATTGATAAACATAACTTTATATTAATAAAGATTCTGTCTCTCTAATCTTTAATATGTACTCAGAAGATACACGTATTAAATTATGTTGATACATTAAAATATAAAAAGTCGATCTTTTACATTGTACTCTTATTAATTATACTCTGATTATGATTTCCTTAGAAGCGCGTACAATTTCTAAGTATAACAGAGAAAAACCTTGCTACATTGTAATTCTGTATTTCATTGGTACATCGTATTCGACAGTTTAAAATGAATTCTTATATCAATTAGCGTAACAATCGTTTCTCGAAAAATGAATTTATTTCCCCAGTCAGACTTATGATTATTTTAGGAACTACGTCCTTAACAAAATTCCTAAAATCTCGAAAACTCGAATGTAATTATAACGCTCAATGATTTTCATTACTACTACGTTTTCTTAGATACACATGTTAAACTCGTTTCATCGAGGCCACGTCTCTCAGCAAAATTACAATGGGGAAAGAATTATATTAAGTTACTACGATTTCATCAATTAAGAAAAACATGATCTTTCAGACGTCCTCAAATAATATTAATACTTCTATATTTTACATAGACGAAAAGATACGAAAGACATCAGAGTTATTTAAATTGCAAATTCATTTCGTATAAGTTAAATATTAATATCATCGATAAAACTGAATTACTATGTTCAGGCATTTATGTTGCACGCTTTGAATTCTGGCCTCAACAGTCTTATATTCTAAATACAAAACAAATTTCTCTTGTTCGACTTAGTAGCTAAATCTATCGTTAAGCGTACTATTCGTGTGACTTCCACTTATTCTGTGTATGATCTGACTGAACATACGGTAATCGTCCGTTTCCGAGATCGGTGACAGAGGCCTTTTATATTTTATATTCTGCGAATGACGAATTACATACGTTACAAATGATCACAGTCGCGATTCGTTTCTCTTCGATTAGAATTATACGTACCACGCTTAAACGTTTGCACTGCTGGTAAATGTCCCCCATACCGTCCGGAGTGTTCCCATTCTGGTTCGGCGTGAAATTAAGAGGCCGTGGATGTTTGCTAGGGCTGTACTCGTTCCCCAATTTACACATACAGTTAACATTTGCGCTCGGGTTTAATCTTGCAGTACTGTAACATCGTATCACTTGAAGTAAGGTCTTATAAAAGGATTTAAAGTAAAAATAATTTAAGAGTCTCTTATCAATATGCTCGTAATCAGCTTGATAAATCGTGGAACGCTTTAGCATACTTCATTCTCATCAATTTTTGTTCATACTGGACACGTCTTTGAGCGCGGGCAATCTGGTCCGATCGCAGTCCACCCGTCGTGAAACGACGCTGGGACGTTAAAATCTGTTGCCTCCTTCCTGCGGATCTCTGTTGAACCGACATCACCGACTTCCCGGCTTGCGAAGCTTGCTTTAAAAATAAGAAAACAGAACACTCATTTAATATCAGTTTGATCACGATTTTCCGACTATCATTCGGCGACTTACTCTGAACTGATTTTGTAAGGATAATCTCTGATTCTGTTTCTGTAGTAGCAACTGCTTCGCTTTTTTAACGCGATTGCGGTAAGCAACTTGAGCAGGGCTCTGATATCCGAGCCGATTGTGAACCGACGTAGGGTCACGCAAATTCGGTAGACTGTTCGTTTTTTTCAATGTAGCCTTATTGTTGGTGAAAAATCCTCCCTGAGTAAAAGTCAAATTTGTGCGACTTCTACTACGGGTCAGACCGAATCTGTTGCCGCGAGCACGGCGAGTGTTAAAGACTCCTCGTATATTCGATTTTTGATTCAATGTCAAATTGCTACGTGACCTGGTCAAGCCGGTGTTTTTCTTGTACCGTTTTCGAACGAAACCACCGCGTACATTGATATTGTTATTATTGTTATTGTTATTCTGGCCTGCTTGCCATGTTTGATCTTTCTTAACGATTCCAACGTTACGCTTTATTCTGGCGCCTCTGCCTCTGCCTCTCAATCCATTACGCCCTCGCGGGCTTCCCCGTGTGCGTTTAGCACCAGCCTTTCCGCTGGTGGTCCCTGACTTTTTCTTCTTCTCCTTTTTCTCCATCTTTATGATCTCATCTTAAAAGGAAGAAAATTCACAACGTTTAGTGAGTGTACGGCCTGTGATCAGTGCAGGAAGTTAATTTTGTGTTAGGGCTTTTAAACTGGAATATGTGAAAAACGTCTTCTTGCGTGGACCATCATCACGAGCTCAGTATGGCTAGTTCTGTCTCTTTTTTTTATTCAATTCCTTTGAAGATTTTTCAATCTACGTATCTCTCAATCCCCCCAATTGTTCTTCTAATATATATCTATTATTTTCAAAATAATTTCATTTTTAAATACAATTAAAGACACATCGAATGTTGCTGCTAGTTTCATAGTCATAATGTCTAACACAAAAAGAATCGTAATAAAAAAGTCTCAAGTATATTACTTTAAATTAAAAACGACAAAAATACTGAGATACTATACTTCTGCGAAAGAATTTGTGACACCTTACTCTACAAATGCAACTCAACGTCTTTAGAAAAAAAATGATCCTCCAGCTAATTTTGTTAATATCTCTACGTGTATTGTACTCTTTAGAGTCTTCTTCGTAAATTCTCTTCGTACATCCAACATCTCCTTTGTTCACATATATATACTTCGTAATCTCCTTTTACGTACTCCCTGCTTTCTTCTTAATCTCAATGTAATCTTCAGATAGTATTTATCTTTCAATACATAGATCTCAAGTGCATTTCCTTGCACATTAATTGTTCTTCGTACGTTCGATATCTAACTTCTCCTTCGGCTGAATTGTTCTCCTCTTCATTAAAAATGCGATTCCGTCAGCCTTTATCATCGTTAATTAATAGAAAAAGAAATAGGCCGTTTGTACTAGTACTTAGAAAAAAATAACTGAACAGGCGGTCGCAGCGATGCAGTTACATTTAAGATATCCTTCCGTCGAGGTGCATGGGTCCATATTTTTCCAATCCAATAAATATCTAACTGATTTATTGGAAACATTAAATCCTCTTGTAGTCTTTTATTTTTTCTATGTCTCGTTAAATGAAATATTTCTTACGATTCGACAATTGATTTTATGCATCGCGGAGCGTTTGTTTATTTATACGTTTACATCGAACATGTTAAATCGTACGTTTGCGATATACTTTAGCATAATTTTCGTTCGTAGTCGAAACGTTTTACGTCGCATGTTTTACGTTCGAGTCATAGAATGCGTTGAAAATAAAATCGATTTAAAAATTCCTGGGATATTTTTTTTATCTCGTATAGCGTGCAGCGTTCCAAGTCCATCAGGCAAACGAACAGAAACTCGAGGAACATGATAGCAGAGATAAAAATACTACTAAAGTTACGCAAACGTATGTATCCCACGCAATGGAAAGTTGACTCCTTTTCGTGAGGCGTGAGTCACACAACACTTCGTCTGCGTTATATTATCCAAGAGAGTCTCGTCTTCGTGTTGGTCAATTTTCACATTTAGACAATCGTCCTGCTATCGTTAGAACGATACGATGCTTCTCTCCATCGATCGTACGTAAATCGTAGCACTCTTTTTCTCGCAGGACGCATAGTCCTCCGTGGCGTTTGTATTTCTCTTCCTTCTCGTTATCCTTTCCGTTCAGTAGAAATCCGGATTTATCGCGTTCCTATTGCGTGTACACGGCCGAGAATCGAAGCTCTTTTATAAGGATCCGAAATGCGTATGCAAGTACTTTGTTCTATTCGAGCGTCAGAAATTGCGAGAACGTCTTCCAGCGATTCGAAAGGACAGCGCACTGGTTTTCTCTTGCGAGTTAAACGTCGACTCGAAAGCGATCGCATTGCCCATGTTTTGATTCCGCAACGATTAAGAGACGGGGAGACGGAATGATTGTGCATCGAAAGCTCGCTGATCCGCTGATCATTCATTTCCAAGATCTATTTACCATACCTCGGGCGGTTTATAAACGAACGAAAAGAAATATTGGACATCTACGCTGTAAGATTCTCGCCATTCGGAATTCGTGCAAAAGAAGAAACAGTAGTAGCCGTACGCTCACCCAGGATTATCGGCAAAACTGCTAGACGTTCGAGACTCTGGCCACTTACCAAGCGACATGTTCACTTTTGCGTCAATTTCGGACATTCTCTATGATCGCTCTGTTTCTGTCTTTCTCTGCTATGTTTCTCGACGCGAGAAATACACAAGGAGAGATCACGGATCTCGATCGTACGCGAGTTTTCCCCGTAACGTCAGCACATACGCGATAATACGCAACGAAATTACGATACGCAACGATCACAATAAGAGATCACGAGTGACCAACACGATCAACGCTGAACACTGAACGTAAATGGCTAAGCAAACACGCCGAGCGCAGAAGCTTCAGGAAATGGTTGTCGCGTCGGACAGGAAGTCGCGGCGCTCTCGTCGAAATGCTTCAGATTTTATAACAGCGTTTATTAAAGCACGCTTTAAATAAGTTAACTAGGACGAAGTGATAATGGTAATAATACGCAAAGCAAAACGCGAAGATTGTAAAGCTATCAGAAGCTTGATCCAGGTAGTTCTAAATAAAAATTATTAGTAAATTAATATAACATTTCCGCTTTGCTGAAAATTGCAAAAACCTTTTCTTTAAATCGTTTTCGCGTTCTTTAAGGAATTAGCTGATTTCGAGCGTATGCCGGATGGTCCAAAAATTAATTCCGAAGGTAGGAATTCAACGTTGGGGATAAATTGGCTTTCATTGAAGAAGATTGTTCATAGTTTTAGAAAAAGATGGATTTGACACAGATCATCCTTTGTTCATATGCTACGTAGCAGAGATAGATAGAAACGTGGTAGGGTATGCAATTTCATATTACACATACTCGACGTGGGGCGGTAAAGCCATGTACTTGGAAGATTTGTATGTTACACCTAACAATCGAAGGGAACACGTAGGCAGTAAATTATTAAGAGCTGTTGCCAAAGTATGTTGCCCAAAAACTATAAAATTTACATTCGTAGGAATTATATGTACTTATAATTATTGTATCATTTGTATAGGAAGCGGTAGATAACAGTTGTTGTAGACTAGATTTCTCTGTCCTTAAATGGAATCCTGCAAGAGATTTCTATAAAAGTAAAGGAGCAATTGATATAACGGAAGAGGAAGAGTGGCATCATTATCGTTTTACAAATGAAGCTTTAAAAATTTTAGCTACCGATTCATAAGCATTCTGTTCTATTCTTATAAAACGTAATTTTGTATTTTGATACACCCATATGTATTCAATTGTTAAGAAACAATAGAAATAAAGTTGATTGTATGAAAGGTTTTGTACAAACGATAATTATACGAATAGTTTCATGTAATGGGAAGTAACTGTTTAAATATGGACCAAGGGAAAGTAAGATCATGTTCTTGATCGTTTATTATTAAAAAATAATGCCGATACAAAGAATATATCGTACAATCCGAATATTACAGTCCTACTTATTTTCTTCGCGTGAAACGTTGCTTGCACGAAATATGATTGGTAAAATTTCCGTTCCGGAGGAACACACGTTACACAAAGATGATGTTAAATTAATTGACGACGACGACTCAGATTTATTGTCGCACAGCCAGATGAGTTGGGACGATATAGGAGACAGATATGTACCGTACGAAGTTTTGTCAAACGAATCGGTATCGACTACCCCTGAATCGTCTACAACTGTAAGTCTTATTCGATCGTAAATCAAATGCTCTAATTGCAACAGAGTTTTCCTTTTTGTAGTCCGATCTTTCGTTCACGTTGCTCGATCAAGTGCCGTTCTCAGCAGATCAAAAAGTAATCCAGTGCGCAACTGGTAGTAATTGGAATAGTTTTATTCTGGACATCGATTTGTGGGAAGATGATAAAGCGCCCGTCGTAAAGCTGAGAGAACTGTGCGATGTAACGTTTGACGATTTAGAATTCTGCGGATTTCTCACTGACAGGCTGATAGGAGTTAGCAAATCGTATCTTACCAAATCCCCCGAGAATGGTCTCTACGTATTAAGCAAATGCGTTATGAGAGACATGGTACTTGGTCCTCTATTAGAAATATAATGCCTTCTATAAGAAACAGATAGTAGGAATAATTTCTTTAACAGTCGCTCTCGCATATTGTGATGTTAAGATATCATCGTTACTTGCAATACATCGATCTCGCATACAATCATATTTCGACTTTACTACCACTGAAAGGCATTCCCTACTTAATGTTTTTAAACGCGTCGCATAATAGGATAAACATTATTCTCGATTTTTCACCTCCTTGGTATTTGACGTACGTAAATTTATCCTTCAATTACATATCAAAAATGCGTGATATCAGCGAATTCTGGAGTATCGTGCATTTGGACTTGTCACATAACGCGATCGAGATCATTTCTGGCTTGCAAAATTTGAAGTGAGTACTTTTTCCCGCACAGTCGTCATCGGGAACAGATGATTTCATGCCGTGCATTACGTCCTCAGGTATCTGAAGTATTTAAATTTGTCGTATAATTTGATCGAGCGTATTGAAAATTTGGATAAGCTAAATATCCAGGAGCTAAATCTAGAAGGCAATTGCATATTGACTTACAAGTCAGCTATGCCTGGGTACGGCATAAGCAGTCTATCAGATTTACGAAAAATATACTTAGGGTACAACAAGTTGACTACTTTAGAATTTCTCAAGGTAAAACATCAATCGAAACACTTGAAACATGGTTGTTAATTAAATCCTTAAAAATAGGACGCGTACAGTTTGCGCGTGATAGATTTGAAGTTCAATAAGGTCGACGATTTATTGGAATTGCAAAACTGCAAAGGGCTGATCCAAGAAATGGATCTTCGAGGTAATGGTTGCACGAGGTGGCCCAATTATAAAGCCGTGATACTATTCTCTATTCCAAGTATACAACGCATCGACGGGGTCGAAGTGACTAGCGCAGAGAAAGTATGTTTCTATCTTTATTGAGACTCGATGATTCGGTGGATTGAGGAATCGGTTTAAATAGATAGCAGCTGTAACTTCGTTCGCCTCACCGGTGAATTTAGCTGCCGCTCGTACCGTAACAAAATTGACGCTTTTGGAGCAGTTAAGCACTCCGAAGATTGATTTACATGTTACACCGTATGACGAAGGAAGCCCGCCGTTGATAATACTAACAGGTCCGAGCGCAGTGCAGAAATTGTCTTTGGCTCTTCACATTGTTCGAACGTTATTAAAGAAAGTAATACTTCTCGTCGGGTTTCGATCGATGTATTTGGTAAAAGAAATGACTTGAACTTAGGTAGTATATTGCCGATGGTACACGACGAAAAAGGGAGAGAGTAACGAAAGCGAAAGTCAATCATATATATTCGTGGATAGAGAAAAGTTCAATGATATGTCCCGCCGCGGAGAGTTCCTAGCTATTCAAGAAGAATTAGGACACAGTTATGGATTCCGTTAGTCAGATTTGTTAAATTCTGTTAGCAAGTAAGACCTTCGATCGCTACGTTCTTCGTTTCGCAGATTGCAGCGAAATCGCTTTGCTGAAATTAGAGAAGAAAATTGGTATCACTCAAACGGATCTGCACGCAACCATACAGTTGACCATGCGTTATTCCAATAGTAAACCGGTTCTTGTACTAACGAAGAGCGAAGAAGTTCACAGCGAGTGGATACAAGAGAAGTTCGACATCCAGATGTATACCAAGTATAGTAAAGAAAATATAGCATCTAAAGAGACCGCAGTTACAGAAAGTGACCTAAAATTTATTAAAGGAATTGTGAACGATGTACGCGTACGATTGTTACTTTAATGATCGTAGAAACATATCTACTATCGTCTACTCTTCATTCTAGACTGTACAGAATCTTAAACTGCCTAACAAAATTAGAATAGCAGACGTAGATCTAGTTGCAAATATATACGACAGTAATTCGTACGTTGACGAAGATATATTCAGGGACAGAAGCGTGTTGCATAAGAAGAATGTAGGGCACATCAAGTTCCAGGAAGAGATAGAGTCACAACCGATAAAATTTTACGACGAGCTATTAAACGAGCACAAAGAACTGAGAGTACATTGATACAATTGATGTCAATTTTCAGTTGAAGACAATAGAATCTGTTCACAGGTAATCTTAGACGAATATTCGAATATCGTGATCGAAGATGCAGAAGTGAAACGTAAACGGCATCAGGCAAAACTTCTACAACGTCGTAATACGTTAATACTAGGAGGAATAACTTCGCCTACGGATCAAAGCGATTCCGGATCCAGCGACGAAGTGTTCGTGGAGAGAAAAGTTTGTAATCAGAAATTCGTTCTTATTCTTTTGCTAAAGTCGAAGCGATTCTTAATATTGTATTTATAATCCTTAAAGCCATTAGAAATAAAGAAACCGGAACATATGAAAAACTACTATACGGAATTAATACTGAAATCGAGAAAGATTTACTTAGATCAGCACATGAATAACCCTGGATTCTTTTCTCTGGTGGTAACGTGTTTAAGAAAATGTTCAGTGAGTCGTTTAGCGAGAGTAGCTTGTCATTCTCCATATGCCTAGGTACTGACGGATGAATATATTCGAGCGTATAACAAATTAATTAATTTTATCTTTAATGTATATACCAATTTTTGCGAGGAGAAACCGAAATTTTTGTCTGAGCTTAATCACTTTTCTGAAGTTGCTATTCCGGCAATGATCGAGCCCATCGTTAACGAGATAAAACAGTACGTCTTAAGCTTCCTATTTCGTATCCTACGTGTTTCGTATCTTCCGTAACAATGAAATAAACTGTTTAGATCTTTGTCAAGTTCAGTATTGCAAAGAAGAACCCTTCTAAGAAATTATGGTGTTACTTCTTGGAAAGACTTAATGCCTAGCCAAGTGGAGGAAACAATGATCGATCATATTAATTAAGCGCGAGGTAAAAATTATTAGATATACTTTATTGACAACGATTTATTTGTTACGTATTAAATAATCCTACACGAATGAACACATCTCGTTAAAAAATACTTCGATACAAGAATCTCTCACTTGACACAAAAATATTTATGCACGTATAAAAAGAGTCATGCAATCAATTCCTGTACTTATTTGTGCACAGTCGACTGGTAATTCTTTATAAGTATCTGCATAATAAAATATAATTTGTAAAACACTCTCCGCATTTAAAAAACTAGAGTATACATCAATGCATTTTATCGATGGAAGGAAGATTGCCGGTTAAAATCGATGTATCCGACGGTTCTATCATTACTTGTAAATTTGTATTATAACTTGTACTTGCCAACGATACCTTCTGATCACTGAACGTGACTGCAAATGAGTTCTCATCGATTTCTGGTAAAGGATTCTGTAAAAGTACGAATCGCGTTTGATTGTCAATAAGATCCACTTTAGCTCGATTCATTTGAATCCATGCTTCCTGCAGTACATTATGCTCGGGGCTGATCTTTTTAGATAATCGACGATCTTCCTCGTCTTGAAACTTCTCTGATTCTTGCTGATCGGACTTATTCAGATTTGAATGATGTTTCATATGATCATTTAAATTCTCCTTCTGGTCGAACACCAGATTGCAATGATTGCACTGGTATAGCGTTTCTTTGGCCTTTTTCGTTTTACCTTCGAGCGGATCGTGAATCTTCTGGTGAGCCAATAAATTATATCGTTCCGCGAAACGTTTCCCGCACACCGTGCAACTATAAGGTCTTTCGCCAGTGTGCACTCGCATATGTCTCTTTAAATGCGACGTTGAAAATAATGATAGATCGCATACCTAAAATGGAGTTACTTAAACGTACGGCATAAACTTGATAGACGTTTGCATCTGGTTTATTACTTACGTGACACTTGTAAGACTTTTTCCCGCTGTGCGATAATCTGTGCATATTGTAAGACGTGTGATGGACGAACCTTTTACCGCATAACTCACACTGATAAGGCATTTCGCCGGTATGCATTGGCAAGTGTCTCATAAGAGCTCCTTTCTGTGTGAAGCACTTGTTACAAAAATTACATTGAAACGGATTTATTCCGTTATGCATACCAACGTGTATTTCTAGTGCGTGTTTGTGCTTGTACGCTTGGCCACATTTTTCACACATATATGGCCTCAATGTCGAATGAGTTTTTATGTGTGTCTTCAATTCAGCCGAGGTCTTCCATCTCTTGCCACAAGTAGGACAAGAATACCTTAACTGTTTCACCTCGTACCTCGATAACTTCCCTGAGTTCAAAGTCGTTTCATCAACTTTTGTCACTGCACATTTTCATCATTCGATTAATAAAGAACTTAATTGATAAATAAATGGATGACCGAAAAAGTGTTACCTGCTGTGTTCTCCGTATTCTCTTCCACCTCTGTAACATTTTTGTCTGCTTCTTTCCATTTGAGATCAATAGTTTGTAATCCGTTCTCAGAGAATATGGGATCTGATTTCATAGAGTTCTTCGAATCACTCGTTCTAGAATCTATCAGTGATACAAAACTCCGTTCGTCCACGTGCACGTTTAATGTATAAGGATTTGCTGAGAAGGTACAAAGAAAGCGTTAGTTAATTTAGAAACAAATTTTATATAGATTTACTCATTTAAATACCCCACCTTGCGAAGCACTAGCCACTGTATTATCGTGAATACATTGCTGCTGTATCATCTCCTCAATCGGAGTAGTTTGTAACGTTGTTCTGACTTTCGAGTTCTCATCAGCATCGTTTAATTTCTTTTCTTCTAAAGCTACGTTTGTACTTTTTCGCCTCTCAGTGGCCCGATGGATCTTCAGAATCTCGCAACGTATACTCAGCACAGTCTTCTGAGCCTGCTCTAACATTTCGAACAGATTGTAACATTGTGAACAAATGTAAGGATTCTGCGGTTCGGAGATTGTTATGTGAAGCACTTTCGAGACAAAATTCGCCAGCAGTTCGCCTTGGCGAGGGAACGATGTCGAAAATACGTTTACAGAAGACGAAGCTTCAAGATTTATGTCACAAACCAAACAGAATACGTTGCACATTGACATCGTTTTAAATTAACATTAAGTATACGTAAAAACCTTGAATCGATCAATAAATAATTGTTACGCGTTATTATTTTATAATAAATAATGAACAGAAACGTGACCACTTTATACGGTAACTGTAAATCATTCTTTGATAGTGTATCCGAAACATAACCACCGTATTATTCGATAGCATGACATAGCGATACTAATATTACTCGTTCAGCATATTAATAGTTTATTCAGTTAGTTTTTTATTAAGAGAGTTACAAGCGTTTCAGCTTGGAGACTCGTTCCATTTCGCAAAATTTTCTAATCATTTCGATGCTTGGTACTCAAGCATCTACCGACGCGTTATTTTTACGTTTCCGTGACTCCAAGACACATAAAAGAGACATAAGATTTCCTTTAATATAATTTATTGGTACAAAACATATTTTTTGTTTTACAAATATAAATAAAAACATATAAAATAGTGACTGCATCGTACAATAATTGTTCCTTTGGTCTTCGAGACTAGATTATAATAAATAGAGAAATTATTACAAGTAATTCCAATGTCAGACTGGAAGTCCACTATGATTGTTACAATTTTAATATCTTATCTATGTCAGAGTCGAAATCTGATACTTCCGATATGGATTCTGCCCGTAATGGTTCAGGCATTTTGTTTTTTAAATTACGTGCTGCCGGTTGTGGTACAGAATCGTTCGTCTTTCTCGAATTCGATGCGGTCACTTGCAATTGACTGTCTAAAAAGGAACTGAGACTAGTAGAATTTGCTTCTTCATTCATTTTGTTCTGATTTTCTTTATTTTGCATGTACTTCGAGGTAAAAATAGTTTCAACCGATCCTGCCGGTCTTTGTCTCACTGTATTTAGCTGAAACGAAATAGTCATTGTGCAGTACTGAATTGCAAATAAATTGTACGCTTCGTCTTACCTGTGCTTCCAATTTTCGTGACAATTCCGCGATCTTATCGCTTTGCGTAGTTTTTAATATTATATTACTCGGACTCTTATAATCTTCCGACTGGGATACTAGTTTCCGTTCGTCAGAAATGCTAAACGAATTATGAGAGTAAAATGAGACTGTAATATGTATCAATTATTTTTCCTATAGAACATTAAAAATTTACCTGGAATTATTCCAATTACTTTCATTTAATTCATCTTTCTTTATATCATCGTCTGACGAAGATAAATCCTTAATCTTTTCATTTGTCAAATCGAAAATAACTTTTTTCTTTGTTAAACTACTCGCTGAACCAGATGTAGATTTTAAAACACTTTTATTGTGCTTTGGAGACACGTAAATATTCTGTACCTCCAGTTGCGAACTCGAGTTTTCAATTGTGTTTTGAATAGATTTGTTACTTGTAACATGTCTAGTATTCGGTGTTGCTTTAAATATATCAGAGTCAAGCAAAGATTTCATTGTGTTCAAGGAGTTCCTTCTTGTCGAATACTCTTGAGAGTTCGTCGTGCTTTGCATATCGTCTGAGTATTTGGTCGAATTTGAAGAAACTTGCAATAATCTATCTATCCTTTTGTAACCCTCGGACTTTGTAACTTTTATAGGCAACTCATTTTCGAACGAACCTTTAGTAGAGCGACTACGCTCAGGTGTAGAATGGAACTTATTGGATATTATAGCTTGGGACTTAGAAATGTAATTGTCTGGAATTAAAAATTTCCATATTGTAATCGTTTTTTAAAGAAATATCATTGAGATATGAAAAATAGAAATTACCAGATCTCTTTTGATCGTATTCTTTCACCGCCGTTGGTTTCACGTTCGTTATTCTATGTGAAGGAGATCGCTTTGACTCTTTAGTGTCTCCTACTGGCTTTCCTTTTTGAGATATTTTATTGAGAACATCCTCAATAATTTTTAATTTAATCTGATGATATCTCGGCGATTTCTGAAAAGAATTAGTTAAATCGCGTTACAGAATCGCATGTAATAAAACAGCGTACTACGTCTTTGTACTTACTCTTGCAGCTAGTTTGTGATGATGTTTTAAAATATCTATTTTTTGCTTAAAAGTTGCTCTCGGTATTCCCTGCCACTCGGGATCTATTCCGAGATCTCTCAATTTCTGTTCGAACGCTTCGATTAAACTGGCTCGTAACTTTTTATAATACAAATTACGATCTATTGACTTAATCGCCCTGAACCGAGGCGGCGAACTCGTTTTACTTTCGGTGTCCGAATCAGAAACAGATGATTCTAAATTCGAGAGAATGAGATTGTTTTCTAAAGACTCCGTATTTTTAGTATTTTTTATATCGGACACGAACTCATTAAATTCGTTCGTATTATAGGTATCATCTAGTTTACTATTAGATTCATTTAAATCAGTTTTCACAGTCGAGTTATTGTGCTTCGTGTAAATGTAGTTTTTTTCTTTCTCCGATACTGAGTCCGAATCTGTTACATCGCTCGAACTATAATATTCCAAAGCTTCCTTAACGCTGGTCTTACGTTCAAATTGTGGGTTCTTCGCGTTCTTTTTATTTGCACTATTAGATTTACCCTTTGAATTCGATACGTGTATAGTTTTTAATTGATCTCCCGTTGTTAATGGGAACACGTTATTTGATAAATTCGAGCTTCCCGTAATATATGCCGTACTAGTAACATCGTTAATATGTTCAACCTTTACATCTATACAATCCTCTTCTTTAGAAGTTTTTGGATCAGACTCTTTTCCGGATCGACCATATTTCTCCTGAGAATTATCTTCGAAACTTTTATTCCTTTCATTTAATTGGGAAACATTCATTTCGTGCGATAGAGAATGCAATTGTTTGCTTTGTTCGATTAAAATTTTCGATTGATCCGCAGTTTGACGTTCTAAATCGCTAACTTTCGCTTCGTATTTCGCTCTCATATCGTCGGCTGTTCGTTGCGTCAATTTCAATTCCGTAGTAAGTCTCTCAACATCTTTATAATGTTGCTTTTCCAAATGTTCCAACTTCGACATCCAATAATTTTCCTGAGCATGCAACTTCGCGTTCACACTCTCTATGTCTGGGGTGAGCTGTAAAATAGAGGATAAATACCCATTTCATGTACAGATAATTCCACTCACCTTTTCAAACAGTTGATCCTTCAATTTTTGGAATTCTCTTTCTTGTTGACTTATCAACGTTTGTACGCTTGATTCAGGGGGACGGTCATGCATAATCTTCTCTTTCTGTCTTAAATTCTATAGAGATATTCATGTATCATTAGTCTCGATACTTAATTGAAGAAGAAAGCGTTCCTTATACATACATGAATTTCATCATAAAGCATACTCCTCAAATTCTTGATTTCTTCCTGATACCCTTTGTATTCCGCATGATTTTCTGATTTATTGTTAACTTGCCTAGAATTATCAATTTCATTTTCACCCTGCCTCCCATCATAGTCCAACGTTTTCTTTTCAACTTTCTCAGACTCGTTCCTGATCACTCTTTCCGTCTCGTTCAATCTCTCCTTGAGATTCTTTATTTCGTTGTTTAATCGTTCAGTCTCAGTTCTATAATGATCGTGCACAGGGGAGGGTGGCACATACAGATCCGTGACATATGCATGACGGCGTATAATGTGAGCATTGACAAACGTAGGAGATATAAAAGTCTTTGGACAATGCGGGCACTAGAAGAAGAAATAGAAATAACGTACAATTTAGAGTTGAAAAGGAAACTCTAAGCAACAGTATATTACAGTTTAATTACTTTATAGATTTCACCGTTACAATCTCCAAACTTAGTCTCTAACAATTTACTTCTTTCTTTCATCTTCTCCTTCATGTGCTTCACTACCCCTTCCAAGGTAGTTATCTCCTTTTTCAATTTAACGTTTTCTTCTATTTTAAATCTGAGCTCATCCTTTAATATGACTACGCTATGATCTAGATACTGCTTACAATATAATAAATATTCGACTGCCAGTTGTGCAAGACGGAATAGTTTCACGAAATTAGGATCTAAGATTTTGACATCGTATTCACTCTCTAAACAATAATCGATCACGTTATTTATATTGTCGTCGATGGAATGAAAATCTCTGTCTCTTATGATTCGATCGATATCTATGTTAGCTGAAAGTACAAGAATTAATTAAATCTATCATTCATGTACACAGCTTCAAAGGAGACACAGAATTACGTACTTATACGATTCCAATCGACTCGGACTCTGGATCTATGCATATTGAAATAAAATCCAGATTCTTTAGCCAATTTTGGGAAATCGTGGCACCATTTAGTACCGATGCGAAATGAAAATGCCATTATTCTTATTTGTAAATCTGTTTTACATGTATTTATACATTATTTCTTTAAGTAACTTTAAAGCTAAGAATAGGAAATATTAAAAAAAACAGTAAACGAAAACTGCGTCGTTATTACGACATTATTGTGCGTTTCTATCTACAAATAATTAATTCTACTATGAGAAAATATGATAACTATACTTATTCTTTTTATTATTATGCATTCCGAAGGTTAGAGGAAAACGTAAATAAACTTTGACAGATGTATGTACACATGTATATATAGTAACAGGGAGGGACAATAAAGATCATGAACATGAACCTGAAGGACGGTGCATGAGTGTGGGTAAGAGGGTGAAATTTCAAAGACGGAAGGGGGAAGCAAGCTCTAAGGGTGACCCCTGGTGGTGCACCCAAAGGTGCACCCTACAGTCAATGTAAGAAAGAATAGTAGATTTTTCTCTCTGACAGTAGGTACGAAACTTGTCTTGGAGGATAATTGAATCGCTCATTTAGAAAAAATATATATATATTTCATCATAGTTGGATATTTTATAAACTCACAATATTTAACTTTATTATACAAAAAGTAGTAACCAGCTTATCACTTACAATTAGAATTTAATTAAAAATAATTAAACTTATCACTTACAATTAGAATCTTATGTAAACCTTGCGCCGAGCGACTTTCGAGTCTTTGTCTGATTGTCACTCGACGACCGTAAAGGAGACTTGAAATCTAACGAAACTCGCTTGGAGCTAGTAATCACTATTGGAGATAAACCAGGCGCTTCATCGCTATTCCTTAATCTTTCAAGTCGTTTTTGTATAGCAGGAGACTTTGCAGGTCGATCACTCAATAAGCTTCGCTCTGCAAAGTCTTGCGACACCTGATTCGTGAAGCGTTTAACACTATCGTTCAACGGAGATCTATTGAAATTATTTCCATCCGATAGTCTACTCGGTGGTCTCTTCTGTTTTACTTCTTCCAAAATCTCTGCCGCACAAGTACTTACGTACGAGTCGATGTCCTTTAAAAATATAATCATTATTGGCGTGATATATTATACGAACCATTTATTATTTAGTACTTTATTTACCATTATTGAACGTTTTAAATCTTGGAAGGGTTGTTGGAGGTAGTTCGGTCGGGGATTGCCCGTAAAAGTGGTTCGTTCGGTACAGTATGATACAGGTATACTCCATGGAGTAACACGTCGCCACTCTAAATTAGTACAAGCGACTAATTTGCCCACGCTTAGCACTTCCGCGTACCCGAAAGAAGATATTCCTTGCCAAAATAATATCGATAAGTACGAAGATTGCGAATCCGATCGCGGGCATGCCAAATGCACAGCTTCGAAATTTTTAAAACCCTGTAGAATTAAGATAAACAATTAGAGCGGTGCTTGCATCTCAATTATACGTATTCATAAGAATTACTTACATAGGGTTCGGTTCCAATAGAAACGATGACACCTATCGTGTCAAATTCTCCATACGCTGGTGCGAAATGTGATTTATCTATATCGCCTAACAGTGTACATGTTCTTTGAAAGAAATTCACATTGGGAATGTCTATCTGTTTGAACGACGAGCCCCGATTTGCAGTCAATTGCAGCTCGGTACTTCTATTACAATGAGTAACATTGAATGACGATTAGAACCAGATGGGAAATATAAAAAAAATAGTACCTTCTCTTCGCGGGCATCAAGTTACTCACTGAAACGTGAGTTCCTTCTTTTAAAATGTCCAGCACCTCTTCGCTGGGAGACCAGATCTGCAGATCGGCAATGGTCTCGTCCTCGACAACACGGACTTTTAAAACGGGCGTTACTTGTCGCGGTGGAGGCAAACTTTCCTGTAAACGAGATTCCAACTTCATACGGAATTGTTCCTCCTTTTTGTGACAGTCATTTTGAACTTGTTCGAACTCTTGTTTCGAATAGAACTCCTCTTTAGACAGTCTCTCGCGACTCTTCTTCCACTCGTATGCTGCTAACTCTATACTATCTGCTTGCGAATCAATTTTACTTTCTCCAGCGTGAAAATACTTCTCGTGAAATGAGTCTATCATCGCAGCACGCTTCTTCTCGTAAGCATTATTAGCTTTTTCTTCGCATCTGTCGTTTCGATAAATAGATTCGTTCGACGATATTTTCTCGTGATATAACATCGGATACACTCTTACGACAGTTACTTTAATTTTTCCAATTAATCCACCGGCTATGTCAATCGTGTTTAGTTTAATATCAAATGGCCCGGAGGGTACTACATAGCCCAGTTTCATATTCCATTTAGCTCTTCTCGTCGAATTAGTATGTATTTTTAAACATACACTGTCTGGAACTTCCAATGGTGCGAAGCCTTGATCGCAGTTTTGTAGTACGGAGCCGTACATTAATAGTTTTGTACCTTCTTTTACTTTACCGGATGCTATGTGCCTCATCATTGCTAAATCGATCGAAGCTTGAACACTGTACCATCCATCTGTCAGTATTAACTTTATGGATCGATCATCACGTTCTGTAATCGACGAGACGCATAAGACCATTCGTTTGGTCGAAGCATCATCTTTCTCCAAGATTCTTCTCAAAGCTGGTCTTTGAAATCTATCGATTTCCCGATAGTAACGATATTTTAGCTGCATCATTACTTGGTTTGGAGTCAATCCCCTTGGTAATACGACAGAACCAAATTTCATTCGGTCCATAGACGCCAATTTCCATACAATCCACTTATAATGATTTTCTACCCATCCAGTAGGAACTAAGTTCGGGTCCACGCCTGGACTCGCGAGGAAGGCTCTCTTGATTTCTGTTATCCCTGCATAGCCGTTCTCGTCCACAATTAGTAACGCATCGTCTTCCATTTTGATACCATCAACATTGTTTTGCACGAAATCTTGCCCATAAAACTCTCCACATGCAAACTTGTATTCTATTGCGTTATCAGCTGTTAGATCGAAAATTTCAGACGGTAATTTTCGTTCAATAAGCTCGTCGTATGAGCATGGAACGGGTTCGTTTCCTTCACTGAGCTCATGCCAGCTAATACGATTCTTAGAATTAATTTGCTTATGGAAATATAATTTACTGATCGTTGGCTTGGGCTTGTTTATCCGTTTTGATTTGATTTTCATATCTTGTTCTAAAGCAAGATCCGAACGTCTTGCTGATATAGTTATAGATTGATTTATAAACTCCATCAATAATGGTGAATCACCAAATTCAATAGAATCCGAAGTTTCACAATGATTTTTATGTTGTGTTAAGTCTTGTTTCTCTGTTGAGTATTCATTTTCCTTATTTGTCTCCTTTGTCATATCATTATTTGATTTCCCTTCGTCTGTACATATAGAGTTCTCTTTATTTTGAACTCTCTTCCTTCCTCTATTTTTTCTTCTATGAGATTTAAGCTGACTTCCCATTATAGGACTGCATGGAACAACGTCAGTATTTTCATTTTCTACTATTTCTTTGGGTTTCACCCACTGTCCATCTGAATTTTCTTCATCATCTAAGAGTGCACTGGTACTAGCTTCAACTTCATGTGTTATTAACCAGCTATCAACTACTTCATTATTGTTTGTCCTACGATTACAATCTTTGGTATTGTTGCATTGATTCTCTCCCTCTTTCAAAATTTCTCTCGAGTTGTCACAGACAATTACAGGAATTGGGTATTCATTGCTAAACCGTAGTTTCTTGAACTGATTTTGTCTCGTCCTTATATTTAATGTAACTTGATTATCAGGATCGATTTTTCGTTTTTGTAACGGTTTAAACAATGCAAGACCACCTCCAAGATTTCGTGAAACTTCGTCCAGGGCAGTAGCAGAACCAAACGAGAATTCATTTTCACTCTTGGTAACTGTGAATGTTTTTTGATTTCTAAGTGGTTGAGGTGTATTGACTCTCTCTTTAGCTTTATGTATTCCCTCATCAGTTTCTGTAGATACTTCATCATAAGTTTTATATGCTTTTTTTAAACTTTCATCAGATATCTTGATTGGACTACCGCTGGCAGTAGCAAAAGCAAATGAAAATTCGTTTTTACTCTTGGGAACTATGGACGATTGTTGATTTACAACTGGTTGAGGTGTAGCAACTCTATCTTTGGCTTTATGTGTTCCTTCATCAATTTCTGTAGATACTTCATCATAAGTTTTATATGCCTTTTTTAAACTTCTGTCAGATACCTTGATTGGACTGCCGCTGGCAGTAGCAAAAGCAAATGAAAATTCTTTTTTATTTTTGGGAACTGTGGACGACTGTTGATTTACAACTGGTTGCGGTGTAGCAACTCTATCTTTGGCTTTATGTGTTCCCTCGTCAATTTCTGTAGATACTTCATTATAAGTTTTATATGCCTTTTTTAAACTGTTGGTAGATATCTTGATCGGACTGCCACTGGCAGTAGCAAAACCAAATGAAAGTTCATTTTTATTCTTGATAACTGTGGATGTCTTTTGATTTACAATTGATTGAGGTGTACCAACTCTATCTTTTACTTTATGTGTACCCTCATCGGTTTCTTTAGATACTTCATTATAAGTTTTATATGCTTTTTTTAAACTTTCGTTAGATACTTTAAGTAGACTGCCACTGGCAGTAGCAAAACCAAATGGGAGTTCATCTGTCAAACTCATAGAGTTTACAGATGCTTCAGTCTTATCATCAGTTTTATGTGTTTCTTGATAGTTATCAGATTCTTTATTTATATCATCAAAAAGTTTCTCTGCCCTCGACAAAGCCTGCTGGGATAATTTAATCACACCACCACGTGCAGTCTTGAACTGATTGTTAAGATTCATATCGGCTGAGTTTCTATTATAAACTGTAGAAGTTCTTTTATTAAACAGACCTACGTATGGATAAAATCGGCATTAGAACTTGCGGAAAATTAAAAATACATTTCCATGCGGATTCTGGTCACAACTTTTAGAAACACAAACATACTTATGTATATGTAGTTAAAGGTAGCACAGGTGGCGTTGGAAAAGCTTTATTTTCAATGGGAACTTTTACTGAAAATATTTTTATTGTCAGAAGAAGGATTCGCGAATTGCATCCTCTTAATAGAGTCTTTAGTTTCCTAAATGAAGTATCGACTTTAATTGCACTTCGTTTCTCACCTACTTGTAAGAATGGCGTTCGTTGGTGTAGGTACACACGTTGCCATTGCCGATGATCCACAGCAGTGACAAAACAAGCGATCTAGAAATCTAGACACGTTTTTACACCGCGTGTGACTTGCCCGGGAGATCGAGCAGTTCACATTTTTTACCGAATTAACATGAGATTTAAAACTTACACGGGAATCACCTGGTCCGTCTTGGAGCTCACGGGCCTCCTGGAGGACGAGGATTCTCGTGTCTACTTTGAAAAGTTTAGAAAGCACATTGGCCTGCACCCGTTTCACATGACAAACTTAAATGCCGCGCTGAATGAAATTCTGAGCTCGAATTTGAATTCCTACGATCACGAGTACGTATATATATCCTAGACGAGTTCAATGACACAGGTTTTATCAAGAACTCGTATGTAGACACCAGTTCACCTTTCTGTGGTTATGGTCACAACTTCCTACTTTTTCAGTATTCAAGGGTTTCTGTTGGCATACAAGAATCCCAAACTATTGACACCATTAGGAGACGTATTTTATGACACCTGCTTCATTCATGTCGACATCGAAGCAGACTTTTATGTATTTAGACCAGAAGTAGGCTGTACGTTAAGAGGTAAACCACTTTGCCGTAACACAGTTTTGAAATTGCTTACTCGATGTTAAGGAATAGAGGTTTGTAGGAATTGTAAATAAAAAGGGATTAGATCACATTGGCCTGCTTGTGCACAAAGCATTCAATGTTTCAATACCGAAACTGGATGATGAGGAGAATTGGCCAGGTGATAATGTTGAAATTGGTCAAGAAGTACGATGCGTAGTGAAGCTTCTTGATTTCACTAGCAAGTTACCATTCATTCGTGGTGTCCTGGATCCAGAGTTAGTGTACTTTAAGATTTCATTTCTATTCAGTTTTGAGTTCATAAATTCATAAGAGTTCCTCTGTGTTTCAGTGAATATTTACGTGGCTGTAGACTAACACCAAAGAGCGTCAATAAAAGAAAGAAAGCCGAAAAGTCGGTTAATAAAGTTACAGACAAGAGTGCTAAGAAGCATACGCATTTCGCAACCGATTCCGAAGGAAGCTCCAACGACCAAGGAAAAGAACAAGTTGTACAACGCAAGAAATCGAAAAGAAAATCGGAGCAAGAGGAGCCAGTGGACCATACCGACGAACCAAATGAGAAAAAGAAAAAGAAGAGTAAGAAACACGATAAGAAAGTTAAGGAACCGAACGAATCTACGACTCGAGTAAAGCTGGAGACTGCGTATAATTCGGTAAATGGTGACTTAATGAGTACAGAAGAAACAGAAGAATCTACTAGTTCGGGAATTGAAGTTAAAAAAAAGATCAGAGCTCGAAATTCCCGAGGTAGTATAGATAACGACGGTAGTGAATCAAGGATTGATGTAAAAAGTGAAATTAAGACAAAGATCAAAGTTCAGAGTTCGCAGAGCAGCGTAGATGAAGATAACGATGACAGAAATTCTATAAAGCGTTCATCGAAGAAGATCTCGAAAACATTGTCTAGCGTAGATTCTAAAGATAGCATTAGGAATATAAAATTCGAACCACGTGCAGTTGATAATGATGTAGAAGTTACAGAAGAAAACATAGTCGAGAGAAAACCAAAGATAAAGCTAAGTTCTTTGGAACAAAATCGTTTCGTTGACGTCGATGGCTCTCCAGCAGATTTTAGGACGGAGAAAAATCGAAAAAGTTCGAAGAAAATAAAGAGGGAGTTATTTAGCGACATAGACGTTCACGATTTAAGCGATAGTGTGCAAGGGACTCCGAAAAAACGACATAAAAAGGATAAATTGAAATCGGAGGTTTCGGAGAGTGAAGCTGGAAACTCGAATGTCGACGAAGCTTCGATAAAGAAAGGTTCGAGAAAATCTAACGGATTAGATTTCGAACACACGTCTCGGTATATAAAAATTAAGAAGGAAACAGTGACGAGTAGCACTGAAAATATTGCGGACGAGGATGTGAACGATCGTGCGGTAGAAGAAACCGAGGAAGCCACTCCAACTAAGAAGAAATCGAAGAAGCATTCAAGAACAATTCCGATAGATACGAGAAACATTAAAGTAGAACCTGGATTCCAAGACGTTATAGTTAAAGTGGAACCGAATGACGATTACGAAGAAAACACACACGTAGACCAAGTTACTGAGAATGTATCAAAAAGTAATTCTAAGAAAAAACATCGAACCCACGTGGATGACGTCGCCGATGATAATATAATAAATGCAGAGAATAACGTTAAACAATCGAAAAAGACGAAGAGGAAAACAATGGACGAAACAGATTTGAATAACAGTGATATCAATCTTCGTAGTCCTGAGAAGAAGAAGAAGAGACACAGTAAAAGTTCATCGAATAAAGAGGAGTCGGGGGACAGGGAGTCGGGCGTTGAGCCGTCGTTCGATTTTAGAGACGTTAAGATTAAAAAAGAAAGGTTTACGGACAGTTGAAATAAGGGTATTCAACACAAGTGAATATGTATATAAAATTGATTTTATTTTCCTATAGTAGTATTCGTACATATTTTTCATGTCGCTGAGATACTTCAAAGATTGTACTATATCCTGCATTTTCATAAATCAAAGTATAAACCACGACCCCTCGATCGTATGAGGATTAAATTTTATATCTGACAAAGCGAATCACTGTATGTAAATATTTCCAAATAATATTGTGAAGTATCGGAGAATGCTTCAAACAAATGCATCGAACATTATTGTATTGCATTAAATGATAACGCTCGTAGAGCACGTGTTGCGATAGAAACTACTGAGAAATGAAAATCATGTTTATTAAAAAATACATATAAATTTATCTTTTACATCTCATTCATTTGGTACTCCATTTTTTATTAGAATCCTAAAAGATCCTACTCATCATTCCTTATTTTTGTAAAAGCAATAATCTGTTTATTCTGGAAAATTTACAATGAAAAATTTTATACAAAAACAATTACATCTTAAGAATCTATGCTTAACGGTGTGACCAAACATCATTTCCCTATTCGGTAACATTTATTTTTCAAGTACCATTTATACTGTATTGTATGATAATATATATTTATTTACATATACACGCTTTATGTACATTATTCTTTTGTAACATGCGCATCTTATCGTTTTTGCACCTATTCGATCGTTTCGTCAAGCTGCATCGTCAATTCCACGTTTCGGCACAGAATTCAAACGTAATACGCGTTAAAAGAAAACGTGAAATAATTCCGTAAAAATAGAACAAAGTTCAGGACATTACCTTGGCTTGTTAAATCAAACCTCTGGTCTCGCTATATTTACAAGTAATTAAACGTTCCTCAAAATGCGAACGAAAGAACTTTTAGTATTGTCACAGGACACCCAGTGTTTCTGACATCTTATACTCGAATTAATTCATCACAGCATACGCTGATGGCATTGATTGACGGTCCTAATCGCTGTATATGATTCGATTATGGAATCGTGTAATTGTTGCGAAAAAGGGATGCCAGTTGACGAACGTACCGTTCGTTAATCACTAGAAAAATCAGCCCCTGTTCGAAGATGTCGAGTGGCTCACGAGCGAATGTTCGTCAAGCGAAATCCCTTAAATAATAGGTATGGCATACGGAGACCGATTCTGTGGTTCCTTACAATTTAATTAGGTACGCTTTGCTTTAGTATCACGCGTTTTTCTATGAGAATACACATTATTTACACGCAACGTTGATTTATCGCTAAAAAGAAAAGACAACGCGCAGGAACTTGGACCCTGACACTTGCGGTACCATTCGTTCCTCGACATTTAATAAAACACTTGAGCGATTCTCCGGATTGGTCTCGCATCGAGTGCCACGACAAAACATTTATACTGATTTACTCCGTGTAAAACGTTTCAAATACATTTATTTACAGTGTTCGTTCACGCTACTGGACATGTTTATTGTGCGCGTCGCTTTTAAGTAATTCTATGGCCAGATCGAAATTCAAACTTGAGAGTTGAACGTAGATAATTAAATTCCTTTATTCCCAATAAATATCTCCAGTAGTGTAGCGTGTAGCTCCTTGTATTATGAACGGTCGGTGTGCAATGAATATATACATATAAATACCCACGTCTTTTGAAAACTTTCGTCAAGGATGAAAATAACTGGAAGTTGATCCATAGATCGCGATATGAAATAAAAACTGACGCTTGATGTTATCATGCGAATATTGAGCGAGAATTCAAAATTGACTTCTAAACGATCAATTAATCAATGAAGAAATCTAGCTGAGTAATAGACGAAATAGAATTGAAGCCATTATCTCGTACAAAACATCGCGGATCATTGATCTAGGATGATATAAAAAAAGAAATACGTCTGATTCTTACTTCGTCGCGGAACATCATCCTGAAACGTTTCGATCGGACTCCCTCCCTCGTTTCCATCGAAAAGCGAATAGAAAACTACGAACTTAATAGTAAATTAACTGCTCTGTACGTTTGATGTTCCAGCGTTGATCACAGAAATGATATACAACTATAAAACTTAAATAACGTCCGATGATTAACATGTCCTCTGGACAGCACCGTTTCAGCACCAATGATATCTGTCTTGTCTTCGTTTCGTTCGAAACAGAACCGAGGAAATGGTAACACTAAAAGTAGCGCCGGTTAAAACGTACACAGCTGATGAGAACTGATCGAGTACTCAACGCGAAACAACGAAACGAGTTTGAAAACTTGATCATCACTTATATAGAAAGTATAATTATGTACACGCACACGTTCGGCTCTCGAAAACGTTTGGCACTCCGAAAGTTCAGTTCGACTTGCCGGTTGACAGAATTAAAATGTACTATGGAAGCGGCCAGGGTAAGCCGGAAAAGTCCACGGGGCCGCCCAGGCCGGCGTCTGCCTCTAGGAGGCTCATTATCACCGCCATCGCTGCCTCGTCATTGCCATCCGACGGCACGGGGTTCGGCGACTCGTTAATCGTCGTACCACCGATCATGTCCATCACGTCCTCGTCCGGTGACGCTCCTACAAAATCGGGGACTTTATGTTATGCGCAACAGTCTTCCGTCTGATTGCGAGGGTGTTACCGCGAGATCTACTTGTACTACTGAAACGTTATGCCAAAAAGTACGAATGTTATTGTCACGGGCTTGATTGCTGGATGTTCGAACCTCTGTAAATGAATTTATTACTGACAAGCTCGCGGGATAGTTACTGATAGAACGAACTTCCTTTGCCCGATCTCGCTCAGAGAAAATGTACAGAATCACGAATTTTCGCCCGGTCCACTTTTTCTCTGAACGATCTCGTTTTCTTTCTTTTTTTTTTTTATAAATCCGGCAATCACACTACACACCAAGAAACGACTCCTTAGAGACAGTAATAGCTATGACCTTGGTCGTTCGCGATGCTGTTCAGCTGCAAGTTGTTTGTTAAGTGGTTGTACGTTGGCGTGGGATTACTGCTGCTATTGTTGCTGCCCCTGGCTGGCTGCACCACGTCCTGCACTCCTTCGGGGGACGCGGTGGTCGTAATCTGTGACTTGACACGATAACAAAATGTCGTGATAAGATTATCCCCGCGGCAGTTAAAAATGTATTTGCCATAAAGTCTTGGTAAAAAATATTCTCGTTTGACGTAAGGGGATCTTTTTGGAATTTTCATAGTCATAACTACCTCGGTATTTAGCAAGGAAGATTCTGCTCCTAACCCGGGACTGCTACCGGAAGAGGAATCTTCACCGCGCCTTTGAAGATCCAGAACCTCTTCCGCGATCTGTCGTCCGATTTTACTTACCTCTACGTGACTTGAGATCAATCTTTCTAATCCACCATTACCTGAAATTATTTTCATGGAATAGAGACGATTTGACGAGACACCGAGATCCCTGCGAATCATTTCTTTCAAGATATCCAAGTCGAAATTAATAACGTAACTCGAATTGTCTTAAAGTGTTTATAAGCCCCATTGATTCTAAGTTTGATTGTCAGAAGCTAAAGTGTTCCCTCGATTTACACTGAACATTATCCTCTAGCAGAATTCCATACGAAACAAACACTCATGCGGAAAAAAAATTGGAATAGGCAACAAGGTTTATACTTTATTATTTCACACAAGGAGAAGCGATTCTTATACATATAATTTTCAAACGTATTTGCTGACATCTTGAAAACACGGTGATCTCTTCCTCGGTTCGTTAGGGAAGAAGGAGGTAGAATATGTATATTCTTATCAACGGAAGTAATGCATTGAAATGACTAATCATTTTGCGTTCCTTCAGAAATATCCGACTGCAACCATTATTTATCGGTGTATTGTGTAAATCGAGGATTAAATTGTATATCGTTACAACCATGAGAAAGATACGATGAAATTGTTGTGGCACTCACTTTGCGCAAAGTAGTCGTAGTTGCTCTGAACACTGGAATCCTCAGATCTGTTCCCGCTGTTCGTGACCGACCGCGAGTCACAGCTGAGAACAATTATTATTATTTTTTTTTATTAATCGAATTACGTTTACGAGATACGAGTCGTCGAAACTTACGAAGTAACGGAGTTCTTAGCTATCAGGTATTCGATATCTTTGGTCCACGGGTTTCTGAAGGACTTCCATTCGGACTGGAGCTTCACGAAGTTCGCGCCTTTGGTTCTAAACCTGTATATCTGAACAAACACGCGAAGCTCGTTGCAATATTCGTACGTAATTCCGTGGGTAAATTATATATTACTCGAATTTACACAAGAGTATGTTTAATTCTAAAAACTGCAGTTACGATCAATGTAAATTGTGGCTGGCTCACCTGCGTGGTGACACTCTCGGATGCCTGAAGAGCAGCCTTATGAGATTCCGCCAGATGAGGAATATCATCGTGGTGATAATATTCGTACATACTCGTACCTAGTAACTCTTGCGGTAGAAAACCTAATACTAACGTGGCCCTGTGAACGTTTCATTCATGTCATTCGCAATGGAAAATCGGTATTCGGCTCTGTATTAAAGATTACGGAAGGGACGTTAACCTTTGGTCGATGAAAAGAAATTTTCCGTCCATCGCGTGCCGCGAGACGAACTTTATGGGTCTCAGGCGCGGTTTTTTAGGCAAGGACGTCGGCATCGTTGACTGAAGTCGACCGACTGCTACCAAACACGACAAATTGCAAGCCTCCCCGTCCCCGTCACCCTCCTGTTCCTCGAGGTCGATTTTAGCAGGCGCCCACGACTTTAGATACCCCGTACACTGAATCACACAGTACTTCCAGTCTGTGCGAATAAAATTCAGTTTACTGAGGCTACTTGAAAAGCGATCGAACAAGCTCCTACGTTTCAAGGAGTTCTTCACAAGGCTTTTGAAATATAACGCATACGTTATTATCTCCGTAGCATGGTTCCCAATGCGAATAGTCAACGCCTCCGTACGTTGTTACGCATTACGTTCTACAGTTCTTAATAATTATGAGTAACCACCTTTTTGATACCTCGCGACTCTTTAATGATCACGATTAGTCAATTGCTACTTGCTAAATACCATCATCTGCGTTCGAGCGAGATAGCTCCTTCAAGGATAAGTGAAATAATACTTTGCGTGAGTTGATAAATACTTCATTATTTCTCCACGACGTACTTAAATAACGTTTTCCAGAACATTAAAGTGAAAAATAGTTCGAAGATATAGTTCGTATAGGCAGAAATTACTACTCACCGACGTTCTGTTGCTTTTTCCGTCGGTGGCACCCGCTGGTGGTGTCGGCCTCTTCTTTCACTTGCAGCTCGCCGCAACGAACCCCGTCGACTTTCCGTTTCATCCTGCAGAAAAACGATCTCCGCGCACCGGGACACAGCCTCGACACTCCCTGGGGCACGTCAGTTTTCACCGGTAACATCGCTGAAACAATATTCGACCGATCTTTCCCATACCCGCGATTCTACGTTTCATCCGACAGAATTATTGGAACAGAATTTTCAGAAACGCTTTGCCATTTCGCGTCGGCAACGAGGCGCGTCGATATCAAAAAGATTTTCGCACGGTCCCCCGGGAGGAATGGCACGCGACCGTTCCGCATACTTGCAACCGAATCGGCTTTCACGGGAGAGACTCCAAAGAACCTCTCAAAGACTCTTTCTCTGGCTCGAAAATATTACAACACGTTTTTAATTTTGTTTCGAATTCCAACGTGTGAACCGGTTTACGCAACGTTCACAAATTAGATCGGTGACAAGGTACGTCAAACGACAATAGAGAGTGAATGAGCTGTAACGGTCGGCGCGTAGTCATAAAAGTTTTACAGCTGTCTAAACATCTATATTCTCGCGATTGTCCGCGTTCGAGTATCGCCAGACGAAAAGAAAACGATCTTTAGGGCATTGACGTGACGTTAACGCGAGCTGTGGGCGCGTTAATAGCGCGCGTATGCAATCTCTTCTCTGGCCGAGCGTCACGGTTATGCAATTAATCTTGTTCCACCGTAATGTGTAATATGTAACCGAGGTCGTGTCTTCCTCGGAGAAACCCGAGGCTCAGGACTTTGTACAAATCGTCCTTTTTATCTCGATCCGTCACGCGAATGAAGTCCATGAAGCGAAGGAAAATTCATCGCACATGAGAAGTCGCCGGTTCAAAGAAATCCTACTTAAGAAATCATCTCCTGAAGCTATGATTTTCCTAGTAAAAACCATTTATCCTAGCGAGCGTTAATCAATAATCCAGGAGTCACGATAAACAGGATCGTTGGTAAACGTGGCCGCGTAACACCGACCAATTACCGCACTCGCTCGATCAAACGGAACGAGATGGATGACCGTTGCTCGCATGTCGGTCGAATACAAATCTCGCAATTACTAGTATTCTTGTCGCCCGCTACCATTAGAACGAACAGCTTCGACGCATGATCAATTAGCCGTCAAGAGGTGTCGGTAGACCCTAAACGCTGTTCCCCCGATGTATCCTCGAGTTTATTAATTCCGTCGCAACAAGTGTCGATGATTAACGATCGTGGGACCGCGAGTACTTTAAACCGTGTCCGAGGAGATTCCGCGGCTCGTAGCCAGTCCTGTCACCCTTGCCGTTCGACGAGCCTCGTTTTGCAAGCGTCTCATCTCCTCCAGTGCTAATTCGAAGATGTTTATCGACGCGTAGACGCCGTCGAACGGCTGACATTTATCAGTACGCGCCGCGAAACCGGCTGAAGGAACGTCGAACGGTGTCATAATTAATTGGACAGCCGTCGTAACGAGTCTCGAACAGGATCGTTCGTTCTTCTTTACGAACTGTATAAACCAAAGTAAATTCTCTACTTACTTTTGGCGTCTATTAATCGTTCACGTGGACTGAGATCTGAAGAGGACAGCTGCTCCTTGACTTTAGCTACGTCTTTCGGATGGAGGATATCGAACCAACTTTGACCCAACAGGTCACCCTGTACAATTATGGTGTGTTTATTTATACCAGTCTCATTTTCTCCATCGAATATAGACTAAAAGGGAAACTGACTTCGTTACTATCGTTACGACACAGATATCTATTTTACGTTAAAGGGATCGTGAGATTTATTTTAATACCGCATTGTGTTCTATTCCAGGAACCGGACGAAATTTATTTTACGGCCAGCGTTCAATTATAAGTGTATCGGGGGCGAAAGGATACCTGAGAATAATTGAGTGTCTGCAGGACAGACTCGGATACGTAGAGAATTCTTCCACGATCGCACCCCACCGCGAAGACAAAGCCCTCCGCAGCCTGAAATAAGAGAAGGCGTCTTCGATTACGTCACCTGGATCAAATATTAATTATCGTGATTATGCAATTGACGGTCATCGTTCGATCGCATACGTTTTCTTTAATTATTTGAATAATTATTGAAATACACTTGACGCTTCTAAATCAGTTCGATTGTTCGATCATTTCATTGAACGCATTTACTTCAACCATTTTCTCAACACTTCCTCGTGTTTAAACGTTTTCGTTTAACATTCCACGATCTAAATCAGGCGACGTGATTTGAATAACCAGTCTCAATATTTTCTCAGTTTATCAATCAGATGACATCCGTCGTGTTTCAAAGTAAAAGTGGCGTAGTAAAAGTCAATGGGAGAACAGGTTTCCCAAGTGGATCACCGGGATCTGGCTGAGGCTCATCTCGTGAAAATCGAACGCATGTAAACTTACAGGCTTAAGTATACACGTGCAGGTACATAACTTAGAGGCGTACCGACGTTGATCAATGCTGTTGCGCGGGACCGAATAGATATATCGTTGCAGGCTTCGCGAATACCGATTACGCAACGGCGAACGCACTTAGGCCGGCTCCGACTCTTTACCTGCCAAAGAGATTGACGATACACCTATAAACATTGACGCGCCGCTGCTCTCGCGTTATCGCGATCGTTGGACAAGGATCCATCGCGCGAGGGTAACGAGACGAAGTTACAAGTTTCAGTATTGGCCCACTTGATTCTAATCAACTGTCCCTCGAGTAATCTGGTTCCGGGATTTCTTCTCGCTCGCTGGCAAACAGTTCTCGATCGACGCGTTGGATAAAATGGTTTAAAAGGGAAACAACTGACTCATACATTTTGCAGTTTTTATCGATCAAATACTTGGCACTATATCGATGAAGATTTATTTTCAATTCAACGATAAAAAATATTATAATATGAATCGATGAATGTTATGCGAGGTAATAACTAGTTGTATAATATTCCTCGAGAAGGTGTTATGATGGCCACAATATGCTAATGCCAGATAGTATCTGTCTAATTGTTCATAACGTTGGATGCTAGTAAAGCTGGAAGAAGTTCGTCGACAAAAATGTTTATATGAAAAGCCAA
Source organism: Ceratina calcarata (assembly GCF_001652005.2). Taxonomy (NCBI): domain Eukaryota; kingdom Metazoa; phylum Arthropoda; class Insecta; order Hymenoptera; family Apidae; genus Ceratina; species Ceratina calcarata. The sequence goes on from NW_017179105.1 coordinate 2,593,688, forward strand.
TTTTCTTCAAGCACTCGCTGTCTAATAAATTTAACCTTTGATGTTCAAAGATATTTTGTACCTAATGAAACTATTTAAATAATTTTCATTTGGATATTAATATGTCAAACGTGAACTGTTTCTTATTTGCATAATCCGTAATAGAGACAACGTCATCAATCCTGACATTGAAAATTCATTTAATAAAGCTGTCGGAATTTCTCTAATAGCGTGCTGATTTATCGCTCGATCGGGGCTAATGAACGAAAGTGAAGGATCGCTTTTACTGCATCGTTTCTCATAATTAGAAATGCGTTAGCAGCGCGAGAGAACGTTCCAAGGAGGCGAGTCGAAAACCGAACGCTAGATCCTAGTCGTCAAGGATCCTGGGTTTACAGTTAACGTCTGTCACACGGTGGAAATGTTAATTTAGCCGCGAACCGGATACCGGTATCGGCACTGCCGCGGCAGTAATAAACGTGAAGCAATTCACAATGAAAGTTTCAGTAGATAATAATGGAGCCGGGAGTAGTAGATCTGAGCTGGTATGCCGGGTGTGGTCACTCGCTCGAATATTCAGTCGAGCGGCCGGAGCAAAGGAAAGTCCCGATAAAAGATAAAACTTCTCTTACGTACGAGCGTGTGTGCATGCATCTATGTACGTATGCAAGCGACAATGAAAAATCCCACCGACACGGGCTATCTGTGCTCAGTCGCGTGACGGAATCTAGAGTGAAAAGGAACTCCGGTCGTTCGGTTCTGCTCATTCTTAAACGTTCGGTGGATCGTTTCTGCACGAGACTCCACGTTTACGCAATTATTTTTTTGTTAATTCAAATATTTCCGAAATACCATAAGAAAGAACATCAATGCAGGCATCGAGGTTCTTTAAATAATAATTCATCGTTCGTTTAATATTATATATGAACGCTTTAGTACAGTTTTATTCGGATACTAGATTTATATTAATAATAAAGTTTTATATCACAAAGTATGAATTCAACGCGAGGTACCAGCCGAGTCGGTGGACAAGTAATAAAAATAGCGAGATAACTTCAGAAAAATAAGGCGAAGCTTTCGTCTTACAATTAACTCTGCGAAATATTAATAAAAATCTTCGTATGCGCGATGTACTCTTGAATTTTCTATAGAAACAGACGAAGTCTCGTTGCAAGCATTCGTTCCCCCAAATAGATCTAATCCGAGATCTGACTCGTCCCATTAGACCAAAATTCCTTACGAACCAAGTTGAACGAGGCTCTTGTTTCTTCGATCTCCTTTCGTATTTAATGATTATTCCATTATCTCCCCAATGACGAAAACGATTCGTCACCTTGCCACCTGGCTATAGCCGATATTGAGCAAAACCGCGAAACCGTCGCTTGCTACCTTGAAATAAGTGCTAATTTCCTAAACGTGAAAAACTAACTATTGATTAAAATATTCCCAAGGCCAGTTATTACTCTAAATTACGTAAACGGCGTGCAAGTCATTCATAGATAACATCTTCTTTTTCTATTAACAACACGTACGTAGTGTGCACTGTTACTGATAGGGAACGTATACTTAAAAGTCTGCTTATACTTTTCTACTCTGACTCTTTCCTGTGGTCGAAAGGAACTTCATGTACTTCTTTATTGAACTTTACGAGGCTTCACCGTCGTTAGCCTGCGGATTTTATTAACATAATATAAAAGAATGAGAATCGTGATCGAAGGAATTTCTCCCTTTTAAACGAACGTTGCCTTTATGAGTTTTACAGAAATCGTCGACGAGATGAAAATCGTTCGATGATGCGATTAAGTGAATATTAATCGTCGGATCAGAAGCCTGATCGAGGTAAACGGTGCGACGGGTATATTATTATCAAACGGCGTCGCGTAATTGCAGATCTACATGCTTCGGGCCCTTCTCTTTCACCCGTCACGAGACCAATCGCTGTGAAAAATGTGTAGCACGCCGGAGAAAGGTTAGCCACGGCTATTACGCTACAGCCGGTACGATTGCAAAACTCGAGTATCTGGGTATTAGTATGTACATACGTACGTATACAGTAGGTTACAAGCGGCGAGTAAAAAACGCGTCGCTACCAATTAAAGGATTAATGAGTGGTAGCTTTATAACGCGATCAAGCCGGCCATGGGAAAACGAATTATCCGTCCATCGGTCGGGATTGAGATTCGACTTATTAACGCTTGCCGTCTAGCGTAGATCTTATAATCGTGTAAGAACCAAGATTTATAGCGAGAAATTGTTTTACTATGTGAAAAAGTCACGAGCGACCGTCAAAGACACCGTGTCTCGAGTCGAACTGTATTCGGAATTACGCAACTGGACTCTGAAATACCAGGAAGTCTTGTACCAGAATGGTATGCACAATCGTTTCTGCTATCTGGTTTCCCGAATACGGAATCGGTAATGGCGTATAATCTTCGAATCGGCCGCGTTTAAGTGATAGCTACCTGCGTATCTCTTGCCTCCTTTCGCAATCTTAATAAGACTATCAACCGCAACGCACGTTATGTCATTCCCTATCGATTATCCGGGCTTTTTCTAGAACGGTGACATTTTAAAATACCTGGGGAATAAATTCGTGGTGCGATTCAGAGATTCGATAAGACTCACTTGAAGTATCAGCGTCTTTAATTCCTGATCGCTGAGGAACGCCGGCTTGTAGTGGCCCTCCGTATACGAGGTGACGGCTCCGAGGATCGTTTTCAAGTGTTGTACGGCCATACGGAGTACGGTAAGCTTGTCGAGCTTGCGGGACATCGCGTGGCACATCGGCACCATCGCCGACAGCTCCGTGATGTACGTGTTCATCTTGTCCCTCCGCCTCTTCTCGATCTCGCTGTGGTTCTGTCTGTAAAACAGTGCATAGAGACCATCCTAAATTTTAAATATTCCTTTTCACGATTCTGACGTGTTCATGAGTAAAGCGACTCGAGACATTCGCTGACACGATGATATCGGAACACTTGTAATATCATCCCCAAAACGCTAACTGCGTTCTCCATTTTCTAATCGTATTACATTCGAAGAAACGACCATCGAACCAAGAAATTTAAATTATTTTATCATTTCGTTAGTTTCTCCTTCTGTGGTATAAAAGTGAATCGTGACCGATCGAAGTTCGAGATCTCCTCTTCTCGGCCACGTCCTCTGCTGTCCGTCTCGCGGTGAATCGATTATAAAAGGCGATTCAGCTAATAAACGACGCTTTTGTCAGCGAACGTCGGTGATTTGTCTGCGAGGAATTCGCATTCATATCCCGTGGCGATCAATTGCCCGGGCGGAAGTCTCGAGAAACCAGTTTCGGTTTACAAAGCGGACCACGACTCGTTGTAGGAATTCGCTAGAAACCCGGCTGTCCTAACGTCCGCGTAATCGAACATTTTCATATACCAAGTGTAACACTTGATCGTCGATCGAGGTAACGAATTCACTATTGTTTTTTAGCAATGAGTAATTTGCATCGCACAGAGTATTACTCTCGTTCCGAATAGGTAATACTTCTGCATGTAACAGTGACGTTGCTTCGCGTTCGAAATCACAGGTTTACATACACCGATTAAATAAACCTTGAGACTCCCGAAGATAACGATTGCTGTTTATTTAGATCGATAAAATTATTTAAAAAATTGAACAGGAGTATTATATCCGGCGATATCCTCTGAAATATTTCTCGAATTATGCATTCGCCATGGAAGGAAAATATTTCAGCTCGCGATTAAGTCATCATCGAGATTCTGAGATGTTGAGGGTGTGTAAAATAAACGGTCTGACTTTTTCACCGGCGTTCATAATCTCCGTTGCCGCTGATTGGATTAATGACGTCGCCGATGAAGCCGAAGGAAAGAATCGAGGTGGGTCAAGGTGGCACTTACCTTGGCAATACCTGACATAATACCACGTAACCGGCGTCCAAGTGCAAGCTTTGAGCCACAGTGCGGTTTCTCGCGGCGCACCGCGTTATCGCATTTTTCCCATTAAAGTAAAACACTTTCACCGAGACACACGGTACGAAATCGTCGATCGAGAGTCAATAAATCACCGTGTAACACCGATTCGAATCAGATCCCTAATCCTAAGATTTATAGGCGCGCAGTACTTTTCATGGATCATACATTATTGACTCGTTTCACTTACTTTTTGCTGTCGTCGTTTGTGCGAACAGACTTGGCATCGTCCCCCGTGTCGTCCAACAGATCACTGCCGTCGCTGAAACAGAGAGAGAAACGGTCCATGCGAAACGATTGCTTTAATCACTGTTAAATATACTTGGGAATTGTTATTAGTTATTATACGGAGTTAAGTAGTACGAGTCAATGATAGGAGAAGGCAGGGATCCCTGTGGGTTAAGGATGTATTGGCTATACAATCAATCCCAAAAGTTTATGTACCTTAGAAAAACGCATTTCCTATAATTAAAAAGAAATCAGACGTCGGAAGAATAATGTTAATAATAAATAGCTACGTGCTAAAAAGTATAGA
>NW_017179105.1:2598670-2606929 GCF_001652005.2 Ceratina calcarata
GGAAAAAACGAAAATTTCGCAAAATCTGAAGGGGTACCCCTTGGAAAAATCTCGGAAAAATCGAAAATTTTTTTTTTGTTGTTTATTATTAGCAATGTTCTTCCGACGTCTGATTTGTTTTTAAAAAATGCGTTTCTAAAGTGCATAAACTTTTGGGATTGACTGTATAGCCAATACATCCTTAAATTCGACATTCGTTTCTTATTACATTTATTGTACGAATGTTTCGATGGAAATGAGCATGGGCTCGAGAACTCCGCGCGTGGAATAATAATTGAGGAAGACCTACCCGAGCCCTGAAACGTTAAGAAACCAAGTACCACTGAAACAGTTTCTTCGAGTACAAGGGGCGTTTACCCCTTTGACAGAGAATTTCCGTAAGTTCGACTCGAGTATAGCTTCTCATATTTATTCTTTCGAAACGTTGTTTGTGAATCTCACGATTTCCATATGTATCTTGCAGACTAATCGAGTGTGACGTGAAGAATAAGTAAAGGCTCGAAGCACGAGGCCAAAGACTTTGTCCCGATCGATTTAAATCGCAGTTTAGTTAGTTCAGAGACGTGAAATTGGTTAGATTCCGGTCAGAGGTAATGAAGGCGTAGCAATTTCGACCAGCCGGCTCCCGGGAGACGGAAATCTTCGGTTCTGTTAATGATTAAGTTAACCCTTTGAGCGAGTAACCGACACCTTTGATTGGTAATTACTTGTTCGTTTAACAAGAACCGGGGCGTCGGCGAGGGACAGGGTGAGGGCGCGGGCCAGAAAGATGTTTGTAGACGGAAATGTCACTTCTGAATGCATTTCGGTGGCTTCGTTCGCGACGACGAGGCGTTCTACCGCCGCTCGAGTGCCGCGTTGATGTATGTAATACCTGTACGACTTCCACCTACGCCCCGAACTGGTTTTGTGCGGAACAGAGTGGTTAGTCGATTATATTTTGCCGCGGCATTATCTCGATAGAACCGTTTTTCGAATGTCGAAAAACGTTCACCGCAGATTCTTACGCATAATGAAACGTTTGTGAATTCAAGATGATTCGATCGTCTCGACGTGCATGGAACTTCTCGTGTTGAACGTACTGGCAAGAAAGCTTGCGCTTTTTCGACACGGTGACGAATTCCTCGGAGGTGTCGGTGGCTTGGCCGTGGCTCGGTGTGGTCGAGGTGCTACGCTGGTGGTGATGATGGTGGTGATGATGGTGTTGACGGTAGTGATGGCCGGGGGCGGGCGCCTGCTCGGGGACCATCGTGGAGGGTGTCTCCATGTGCGGGGGCGGTTCAGCCCCCGTTACGACCTGCGGGGTGGTTTCGTTGGTGGTGGTCGGGGTGGCGATGGTAAGGGTGGTCGCGCCAGTGGTGCTCGGGGCGGCGGTGGTTCCGTTGTTGCTGTTGCTGGCGGGGGTTGGAGTCAGGCTGAGACCTTCGCCACCCCCCGCCGAGGCGCCGGTTACTTTTCCCACCCCCGATCCCGTACCTATATCGCCGAAGTAAACCGTGGGACACGAACTTCTGTAATGACAACAAAATCGACCGATTTCTAATCATTGTAACAAAAGGAATGTTTCATCTGTGGAATTAATAGTCAGTTTTCGATCGAATTTGGTATACCGTTGGACGAAGCTTTTAAAAAGGCGTGACTGACTTCTCAGAAAGTGAGGGTACTTAAGAAACCAGTCATTAAATAATTTATTTTTGCGTCTCATGAGGAGTTAATCACTTCTTGCCAAGTTTGGATATAAAACCGGTAGCGAGGTGTTTGCCTGTTGATAAACAAGATGCAAATCTGCAACCAGTTTTAGTACAATAAAGAAGGAATCCAGGCACGTAGCATACACAACGCAGATATTTGATTAATGCAATTTTTACAGCGACAGGATTTAACGCAAACTGGTTTTTCGCTTACAAGTGCCTTTTCATGTTCTCGATTAATTGACACGCTCAAACGTTATTTCGAGAACTATTGTAAACCAGCTAATCATAATTTGGATACCGTCGAATCGTCGTCGACGATGTTCGAACCTGATTCCTGGCTCGCGTCTTACAAATTCGTTGGATGAAAATTAATTGACACGAAACGGAGTCGTTTCCGAGAAACTCGTTCCAAAGGTTTCAGCCGATATGTCAAAGAAAACGTCACCAAGTACATAATTATTACGTAAGCGTGACACTTGCGGCAACGATTATCCTATCTTTTAATTGCGCTCTGATCACGATTACGATTCTATGAGAATGATTTTTCTTTCTCTTACCGCTTATCGTGCATTATACAAACAAAAAAGATAATGATTTAATTTTAGCAAGAAATATCGGGACATAAATAATTGCAACGGTTCACGTGAAACTATGAACAAAATGTCAATGCGGTCACGTAACGCGTAACTGATTGAAAAATATTTCCGAAGGTTCATTAGACTCAGATTACATCGACTAAAATTTTCTCGAAACTGATACCGCCGGTAAATAGCAACCGAGATCATGCACGATGGCGAAAGAATCGAACGTGCCAGCAGCAGCCAGACCGATCTGCAATAAAATGTATGCTCGTTCCTCGATACATTTTTTTCTTCTATGAACGATACCAACCCATTTCCTTACAATGTTCCCTTCACGGTTCACCGGGTATCGAGTTTTTCTTCACAATACTTCTACTCACTGTTTCTCGGTGCACGCGTAAGAGCTGATAACGCGGTTTTTCTTCGACGGTTTATCGTTTATGTTCTACTATAATTACAGCGCCTTCGAATTATTTAATAGTGGTATTAGATTCGAAAATTGCAGCATCGTTGCACCACGGTATCTACCGTGTGTTATGTAATTTATAGTTATATCAGAATTAGTACAGGTAATAATCGCGAATACCTTGTTATTGGCGTCTCCTGTTCGATAGAAGAACAAGACCTAGTTCTTCCGTTTCACAATTTCATACGAATGCTTTCAAACGATATTCCTTTTCCTTATCAACTTTACGTAACGTATCCTCTTTGCTACAAAACGTGTCAATTTTTATATCACATCGAACGATGTAAAAATAAAATCGTAAGAAGACGTCTTTATTAGTTTCCCGGAAACGTGTAACGATTTGTTGTTTTCAATTACGGTTTGTAATGGCGGCGACGATTTCGAGAACGACTTTCCGACTTAAAGATGTGACGAAGGTCGCATGCACACATACTATCTAAGCGAGCCGCCGAGTATGAGTAGTTCCGTATATTATGATGTAACCCACACGATTAGCGTAATTCTATTTATTCATAGATACGTCAGTGCACGCGACGTTCCTGGTATCACGCTCCACACGTATGCACACACCGAGAAGCATTACGCCTTTTGCAACGGTGGCAAAATTTACGTGCCATGCTTCCTCGCGTCTCGAGACCGAAGATCATGTTTTTTGCATGAGAAGAAACATTATTTCTTTTTCTCTTTTAATTAACCGCCGTCAACAGCGATCATTCATGATTTAAATTCGCCTGATTTTATAGATTTAAATTCGCGCGATTTTATAGATTTAAATTCGCGCGATTTTATAGATTTAAATTCGCGCGATTTTATAGATTTAAATTCGCGCGATTTTATAGATTTAAATTCCCTTTCTATATTTTTTATAAATTAAAGAATGATAGATTAATATTCTTTCCTATTTATTTTCGATGAGCGACGGAGCAGACCTTCTGTCGAAATACCTTGAGAAGAAATCTATTGACCAGTCGCGAAAACGTAATTTAAAAGGAACTTCAGTGAAACCGCAAAGAGTTGGCGATATCGGTCCGTCTCTGATTCCTCTATTAAGAGAATATTCAATCGCGTACATCTCCCGTACGTCATCGGATTAAGAAATGTGCACGTACGAGCCGTTACGTAATCCTACGAAGATTGTGGGAAGAACTTTAGCTACTGCATTTCATCCATGTTTTTCCTGATCGTGAAACTCGGCACGATATTGGCGTTCACTGCTCGATCAATTTATTGTTTTTCCATTGTCCGTTTTTCTTCCATACTTTCCCTTTACATAATGTTATTACGGTCATTTTCGTATTACGTGTTTCGTAGCTGGAACGCTGCGACGTGCATCTTTTATTTGCTCATCGTTACTCGTGCTGGTAATTAAACGATTGCATTGTTGCGGCATCGTCATAAACCGTAATAACGGAGGAATGACTTGGTCTCGCGTTTAATCGAGCCGGTGACTTTTACCGAGGAAAATTTCTCAAACTAATCCCCATCGACATTTCCATGTTTTCACAATCTGTACGCAATCGACCGATTAGACGTACGAGAAAAATTCGCACGTGCTGGAGAAAATCGAAGAAGCACCCATGTGTGCTCGTCGGTAACCCGTGCCATTTACCTGTCAGCACGTGAACTTCGGGCATATTTGATCTTTTACGCCACGAGATCATCATTCATCCCAATGAATAATTGCAGAATTAACAGCGACGTCCTCCCTCTCGAGGGAATACAAAAAACCGGATTAATAGTATGCTAAAACTTAGCCACGTGTACTCGTGTTTTATCAAATTGTAATTCTTCATAATTCCCAAAACTTTTAAAATCCTTCCTTCGATGCATCGTGCAGGATTTGTTCAATACGAACGAGTTCAGAAGCGAAGAAAGTCAGCCGTAGGGCAGTGCATTGCGCCACACGGCAGTTTTCTCCAGCTAAACTTGGAAGCGTGTGTACGCGAGCAATTATTATTAAAAGACCGTTCGATGTCTGGCGGCGCGGAAAGACTCGTTCGATTTTCTTGCGTTACGTATCGATCTTGAAACACGCCGACGTTGATATCTATCCATCGGATCATTTTAACAATTTCTGAGTTTCACCTTTATGGTTGAAAGAGCGTTTCTTTGAGGCTAGTAAAATATACAGGCTGTGAATTCTATTTTATGATCGATGCATTATGCTCTAAAAGAATTATCGAATGGATGAAAATCGTCTTTCATTGATGTTTTGGATTTTGCAGAAATAAGATTAAAATTCGTGATCAATGATAGCCGAGTGTAGTCTCTTCGAGCGGGTAGTTAGCGACAATTACGCGGAGATCCTGAAGCAGGAATGTCCAATGGAAATTGCGAGGACTAATGAGGTCACGTGCCGATTCAAGGCTAGCCAATAAACAGGAATAATCGTCTTATTACATTGTACGCGTTACATCATAATCCTGAACCATTTTTTCCTATCGACTCGCCGCTCAGCTCATCGATCTCATCGCAATTACCATCAATAAAAAGCAACGACATTGAAAAAAACATCGAATCGACAGAGGCAACGAGAAACGAATTTTAACATTGAACTTTGAAAGGTGTTCTCCGTCGCAAAGACGAGGAGGACTCCCAAGTGAATTACGGCCGAGTTTCTTCTCAACGACGACGCCCGGTTGATCGTGTAACAAAGGACAACTCAAGAGACATGAACGCATTGGTTTATTTTCACTTACTCTTGAACAGCCGACAGATTATAGTAACTCCGTTGTTGCTGGTGATAGAGCTGGGCGCCAGACACCTGGCCCCCGCGATGCTCGTCGTGGACGTGATGCTCTTGATGGATCCGAGGCTGAAGCTCCTCCAACGAGATGAACTCCTGAGGTTCCTGTCCCGGATGGAGGAGCTGCGTGTAACTCTGTGCCATTTCTTGGGCCACCATCTCCTGTTCCGGTGGTCCACGAAAGCACAGCAGATCTTCCAGCTCCTCCCCCCGACGTTGCTGATACTGTTGCTGTTGCTGCTGTTGCTGCCGAGACTGTTCTTGACGCTGGTAACGCTGGCTAACCGGCTGATGTTGATGGACGGCACTCACGCAGGTGCCATCGCCGACCACAACGTCGTTCTCCACGACACCACCGCTATCTGGCAGTAATCCACCCTCGTCTGAGGAAACCGTCGTTTCGTTTACCACGCGGGATCGATCACGCGATTTAATTCGGTTGCAACGCGCGAACGAGTCCAAGACGAAACTAATTTTCTTACATTCCAGCCGGACATGACTTTCGAGCCGGAGTTTCATGCTCGGTGATCAATCGGAAACGAGCGGATGAATTCATTTAATAAACTGCGAATCATTCTCATTGTAAACGAAGTAAAAGAGTAATTGTAACGATAGAATAATCATCGATGTGGCACTAATCAACCGGGACTTATCACAGATTGTGTACCGAGCTCTTTCTTAGAATCACTGAGAGATTTCGCGTATTACGAGACTTGATAAGATCCGCAATTATGATACACCAGACAGGTAATTATTCATCAGCGCCAGGATGGAAAAGACGACTTTCTAACCCGTTGACCTCGTATTTAAAATTTTCATCGATTCATGATAAATGTGCTTATCGTCACCGGATTTGTCGTCGTGGCGGACGCAGACGTGTTAATGAAAAATTAACGATTCGATGTATGCTACGCGCGACATTGTCAGTCGCGACCACTTACACGTGTTTTTTCATACACGTTCTATGTTACTAATGAAAGTGAAATGAACAAAGCGTCATGTCTAAATGATCGTTCGAGTGAAAACGAGTTACCGTGAAACGGCTAGTGGATTATTGAAAAATAGAAGCAATTAAACTGGAGCATAATGCGTGTCAGCGCTTTATTACCAACAACAAAAAATATCGATACCGTACCGGCAGTCTTACAATCACGCAATTATGTAAAAGTAATTATAGGAGTGCAAAAATATCGCTGAAAGCTACGCGCGGCTTAATTCGAAAATCGATGCGAGACAATGACACTATTCTTGACGAAAATAAGCTTGAATCTGGCAGTGCCTTCAGCGGATTAAAAGGGTTAATAAAAACAGGTTTAGAGTCGAAAGAGTAGAATAGGAGAATTCTTACGTAATAATTTTTATGTAGAAAGAAAGCCGTTGTGTTGACCTTAATAACTTTCAATGAAAATCTACCGTAGAAGACGACTGGGTAATTAATTGTTCGACTATTTTGCGCAAGCATCTAATCCTAATGGTATTTGAGAGTTTAATCCACATGTGCCGAACGAATCGAAGAACACGAAAACCTGATCCACTCCTTTGATCAATGAAAATTTCTCGAGGTAATTAAATTTCCACGGTGTCCCGTGATTATGCGAAGACAACGGTATCGGAATAATTAGCTGGCGGTCGGGTAATATATTGGCCCATGGCGAATGGTACGACCATTAATTGCGCATTGCCGGCTGACAGACAATTTCGTATTTTTATGATATTTCCGCGCACGTGTTCTAAACGTTGCGAGAGCGCACTGACCCTAAGAATCTCTCGACGATGCGCGATGTTATAATACTCAACGCTGTCTCCGTTCTTTCTCATTCACTCTACTTGGCACGTGTCTCGAGAAACTCAACGAAGTTTTCAGAAAACTTGCACAAACGTGATGCAAATGAGAATGAACGTACGTAGTAACGTAGTATTTTGTCTAATAAGAGACTGTCGTACGGTCAAGGATCGTTTAAAAATATTTCCAATTCTGATCTCGCGTAGCCGAGGCTCTCCACGCGGGGAAAGCAGCGTTCGAATTATGTAACAAAAAATTATACCGTCAGGCGGGAATCGGTAAAATAGCGAAAGTCGATCGGTTAAGGAGAAACGAGATCAATCGATCGACGTTCGTGTATAAATTAAAATCTGTCGAGCCAAAATGTTCTGTACGAGATCATTAAAGATCGCGGGTTGCGTAACGCTAAATTCATTCAGCGCATTAAGATCGTGAATCAACAATAATAATCATCCCTTGGCTGGGAATTATGATCTCGTAATGACCAGTATCGTAAGCAAAATGCATTAGGAACGAATTACTTCTTCATTCTAATAAGAGATTCGCGTCGTTACAAATATTACTCTAAATATTGGTCGTTTCAGGTAATTTATAATTTCGCATTTAAAGAAACGCACTCGCTTATTAAATTACACTTACTAACGAGTGGCGTGATTACGAGGTTGTCTTTTAAGGGAAACTTTAGTGGAATTGAAATTGGAATACGCAGATGGATGTTTAATTAATACGTCATGTAACAACAGAAAAATAACGGAAATGGAACGTGCGTAGAATTGTAACGCTTTAACCCTTTATCTGCGTTCGTATTATCAACGCAGGATTAATTTATCAAGCGCGTCAAACTGAAAACAATTAATGAATGTCACATTATCGCACAGTTGTTTTTTAAGGATGTATTGGCTATACAGTCAATCCCAAAAGTTGATGCACTTTAGAAACGCATTTTTTAAAAAGAAATCAGACGTCGGAAGAATATTGCTAATAAAAAA
>NW_017179105.1:2607122-2650329 GCF_001652005.2 Ceratina calcarata
AAGGTACATAAACTTTTGGGATTGACTGTATAGCCAGTACATCTTTAAGAAGCTTTGGACATTGAAAAATATGATCACTCGTTAATTGTAGCAATAAATGTTATCTATTAAAATTGCTGCAAAGATAGTTAATCTGATTATTGTTAAGATAGACGTCTCTGAATCGTAAACAAAACTACTCTTATTCATTAATACGAACGCATGGCGAGGAGTCCGTGCGTTACGTCGTGATTGCATTCAATTCACCTTGAGAGGTCCATAAAAAGGGTGCTGCTGGTGATATCTGGACCATAATAGTCCCTGATAAGATGATAATGTCGATCGTATCAGACCAGAAGAGAACAATCGAAGAACGTTACGGTAATTATCGAAGTAAATTAAACGGCAAAGAGAATAGAATAATAGTTCGTATCAACGAACGAGGATTGAAGTATTACTGACATTTAATCAAGAATACACGAGAAGTCGATTGCGTCGAAAGTGGACGATTATCACGACGTTTTTGAAGACGGAACGATCATCGTCACGAGACGTTACATATGCCAGCTGATAAGTGTTCGAATGATGAAGGTGTACGATTAGAATCGTAGGTGATCGTTAATGAAGAAAATAGGGGAGGTACCTTTGACGCGCGACGTGGGATTCCGGAGGCACGAGATCATAGTATCCTAAAAGAACGGAGCATGTATTCACTGACACACGTCATTGCACCAAACATTTCCAACGACACCACAGCAAATAATAATCGCACTCGGTATAAGAAGAGGCCAGGAAGGATAGATCGAAGAAACGACAGAAACGTCGTTTCGACGCATCGGGACGTAGAAATAATTCCTCGTTTCGCGTCTGGACACACCGTGACACAGTCGTTCGCGCGTTGCAACCACGTTGACGGCGCGAGGCCCGTCGGGACGGGCATCGAGCTTACCGAGAAGCGCGTACATCCACGTCGTCGCCGACGACGAGGAAGCGGCGGCATCCTCGAGGAGCGCAGAAGGCCTCTCGCCTTCCCTCCTCTCGGTCGATGCCCTCGTGCTTCGAGGGTGCCTCTTCGACGACGACGAGGTCGTGCCGCGCTCGCCGATCCAACGAGCTCGGTACCGCGCGAGTTTTGTCCTCGGACGAAGGACCACGTGGCTCGACCGGAAGAGCAGCGGGAGTTCGCCGGCCACCGACTTCCGGTGATACGGTCGTCGCAACCGATGCGTGTTCACCACACCGCGGCGTGTAGAAACCACGTACGACGACGACGACGACGACGTCGTCGGCAACCTTCGCGATCGTGCCGCTACTACTAACCACTACTGTTAACCACGAAGTGGTGTTGTGTCGCGTACCGTGGTGGTGGTTTCTCGTAGAAGAGGTGGAAACGGCGGGGGGCGAAGCGAGTTCGAACTCACGCGCACTCTTCGCCCGTGACGGCCAACGAACACTGAGCGCGGGTGGCGGTAGTAGGTGGTGGTTGTTGGAGGTGGTGATCCAGCCGGAGGTGGAAGTGGAACGACGCCGATGGCGATGGTGGATCTTGGCCACGGTGCAGATCACCACGGTATGACCACGTGCTCTTCCTTCGGCTTTGGCCCACCGGCATAGGTGGGGGAGAGACACTCGAATTATGCCGCGTCGCTCGTTCTTATTACTGACACACTACGTTTTCGAAAACTCGACACAGTTCCTGTCGGCGGACAAACTGAATACCGTCGGAACGTCACGAGACGGATCGCTGCTCCTCTTCAGTCGTCTTTCGCCGGAAGAGACTTGGTGCGTCGCGTCATCGAGGGAACGTCGTCGTTGATCGATTCGTAATTGTGACCGTAAAAAAATGTAGAATATCGTGGCTTGTCACCAGTTTCAATGTCGAGGACGAGTTCCTGGGAGCGACTATCTTCTGATTCACACGATTCTGTCTTTATCGGCAAAGTGTTGCGTTTTATCAATGATGTTTATCTGAAGTAGCGCGGGAAGATACATTTAATCTCGTTAGGATGACATCAACGATAATCTTGTTTCAAGGATCCGAGTTTACAAGAGTACTCTGCGCAGAATCATTGCCTCGTCGTCAAGATATAAATTTAGTTTCGTTAAAAAGACGATGTAGTAGCTGTCTGACTCGTATCGAGAAATCTCGACCCGATGTCCATTGACACAGCTGATCGCAGTGAAAAAACGTAATAATTGTTTGCATCCTGGAAACGATTCCGTCATCCAAACAGCTCGAGAACTGCGTATTACGCGACATGTTGAAAAGTGACATCGATATCTTGTAATTTGTCTTATCTCTGATACGATGCTAATTGTCTCGAATAGGTGATTAAAAGAACACGACTTCCTACACGTTCGCAAGCTTAGTAAATACATGTTTCACCCCATTCTGACATAAATTCAATCGAACAAATATACTCGTATAATAAGATAAATAAAAAACTGGTGTAGGCAGAGTATCGAGAATTTGAATGAAACGAGTGAACAATGGAAGTCTCGTCCCTCGAGTTTCTTTCCCTTGTACGCAAGGGGTCATTGAAAAAATCGAGGGTTACTCCCTCGCAGGGGATGAATTTAAGACGAAACGGTGTTGGACGACTAGGAATCGAACGAGCGTGAAAACGATATAAATAATTGCAGCGAACATCGTTCGAATAATTATACTAGAAGAAATTTTAAAAAGTCTACGTTCGCTGTTCGTCTACGACGTTTATCATAATATTTGCGAGCTGGCATTATCACCGTTGAATCGTGAACTTTCAAGAGTTTCTATCGCGATATCTACCAAGGGAAGCCAATGAAACGAGCATTGTTCAGGTCAAAAGCTAATACGAGCATTCCCGTCTTGCGTATGCAGAATTCAATAAAAAGTAAAAGATATCGTTGTTCATAACAAACGAGGCCGTGAGGAAGGGACACGTTCTCATCGAAACGTAATGCGAAATATTATATATTTCGCTATTATTTCTGATTCTGTCTTCTACTTTTTTTCATTTAAATAGTGATTTTCTGTAGATACAATGAAGCCACGGAATGACGTTTGCAGACTCGTTGTACGAGTCCTCGAACAAGAGGAACTCGGAAGAAACTGGGGAGGTAGATGTTTTATGAGAAAAGTTTCTTTCATGTTGTAAGAATCGTGGTACATCATTCTTCGTCGCATGCATACGCGCAGTCGTGCAACGTGAATTCGTTCGAAGATAATTCTTTCATTATTTATGAACGATTACGTCATCGTATTAACGATATGATTAGCGCCGTTTCCCCAAGATATTTTGATGTATTTTCGACGCACCACGTCAAGGGACGACCGCCTAGGAAATCTGTTGATCCGCGATCAGCGCATCGAGACTTCGTGCACTGTATTAATTAACGTTAATTACCTGAATTAAACGCGATCTGTTTGTAACGTAGCGGTAATTGTCGTCATCGATGCATCGTCCCTCGTCCCACTGTTATCATCCCCCAATTTGCGATCGGCATCGAACGTTTGAAGTGACCACAGAGACGTTTCCCGATCCCTTCTCTAAATCGGCCCGTGCGTACTCGTTAGCGTGATTTTTCCGTAACCGGAGATCAGCCTGCTCGATTAATTTACGCTGATTTCGCACTCTCTCTTTCCCTCCCTCTCTCTCTCTCTCTCTCTCACTCGCTTTTTTCCTGCCGCACGCTTATCCAATTATTAGAAACGACGCGAGCTCTCGGATCCCTCAACCTTTGTTAACGGGCGTAAATTTTTGGAACGGGACACACATATCGCTATTGAATATAGGTAATCCTCAAATGCGACGAGTAAAAATTGCCCCCTTTTTCTTTCTTCTCTTTTGATTTATTTCGTCGATACGTTGAATACAACAAAAAATTACCAGTGAATGAAACAACTATTGACTCGTAATTTTAAAGCGCTTCATGTATTATTTCTGCACGTTTCTATGAACGCATCCACTACTGATAGCTAACAACAGACTCTTCTCGATAGTATTATTTTCATTTGAAGATTAATGTTTTTTGTACATGTATTATTCATTCGTCTATCGGACCTTCTTCGGTTTCAACGTATAGGTATCAATTATTTTCTCAGATTCCTGAGTGACCAGGGATTCCTCGATTCTGTTCGTCGGGTTGATTGGTAAGATAACACTGGTCAACCTTCTGTAACAGTATCCCGGAAAACGCTCGTGAAAGCATATTCTTTCTACCCTTGATTATTCCCATGTAACGAGCCACGATTCGCGTCACCTTCCTTTTCTGTTATGTTAATTCGAATGTTGTAATATTCATTGTCTTTAAAATACTTCGAGTGGATTATACTCGCATGAGAAAACTATTTATACATTCAACAATACAGCCATGAAAAATATCAGACTTGCATTTGCTTGAATCCAAATGAAAAGAATAATCGTTTAAAATAAATATCGCACGAGACAAAATAGTCTATTTCTGGTATCATAAACGTAGTCCTCAGTTTTTTTGGAAAAAATTGTTTATTAAATCATAAATGATAGAAAATTGTGGAGTACGTACCCTCAAATCTGCCTCGAGCAGTTCCACACGTCTCTTCATCTGGCTGCATGGCCCAATGATCTGCAATCACAGTACAAAGTACCGTGTCACTTAGAATCCATTATAAAGATTTCAGGAGTAAAGTAATATTACTTGATGTTCTTTTAAAATTGTCCTTTGAATCTGTCGATCTGCAAAAATTTGATACTCGTCTCACGAAAACAAATACTTATTCGTGTCGGTTGCCGGAGTCGCGCGAACAGAAACTATGTGTCGAGCAGCGATTAAAATTGCAAAGAAAGGATATACCATGAGAACGGCTCGGCTTACGTTTATACTTCTTCATGTATAAATAGTATGAATAAGAAATCTAATTGGAACGGATCTCGTTAATGTCAGATAGAACAATTCTAAGGCAAATGAATTTCGAGCGAGTTCACGAGACACCTGGAGCTCGGAGACAAATCAATGGATCTCTCTTCTTTCGGTTATTGTACGTTTTTATAATTGGCCCGATAACTCATTAATTAAGCATCGAGATCGTTGACTCGGAGAAGAAATGCGGCCCTCCTCAAACGCGCGAACCGTTAAATCGAGACAGGGAAATAAATTACATCATTTACGAACGTTCGTACGTATATTGGAAATAAATATCGTCGAGTCCACTAAATAACTCATACTCGGTGTTGCTCAACAATTAATAGAGGCAGTACGTCAAAATTTACCGCGTACCAAGAATTTCACAGTTCGTTCAGGCATGAAAATGATTATCAATTGCTATATCTTTTAACATAACAGCGTTTCCTCAGACGTGATCTAATAGTCGATCTTAGCCACGATAGGACATACATAAAAGTCGAACTTCCCTGTTATAACACGATGGTTGTTGATTATAGAAACGGAAATGTGCAACACCCACGTGTTTAATTAAGATTCCGAGGTAAAAACCTTTCCAAACATCTAATGCGTTACTCCTGGCAAGAAGTTAATACATAAAACAATAAATCGTCCTCCCGTCTAAACTCTGAAAGGGTTCAGATATTTAATATTTCTGGATGGTTGAGAAACTTGTTGCCAGGGGTGGTGAATCTATCGGAACGATATTCCGCTGATCATGGTGCACATTTTCGTGCTGCTGAATTCCAGTTACATAAGCGCACCGACAACAGTACAACAATTTAACCACGTGATTACATAAACGTCATCAAGCCTGCGCCTGACAGATTATGTCTTGCCGACGACATCCCCTATCGCCGCATCGGCCAGTTATAAAAACGGCCCATTCGTCGGCTAAACAACGGCGATATAGAGAATCGGAGGAGGCAGGTGGAGCAGAGGACGCGGGTTTAACCCTGGGCCAAGTAGATATTTCAGTTCTTCGTACACTTTTATTAAAATACCTGCATGTAAATTAATTTCTAGAAGTAGATCATCCGTTGGTTGATCATGCGAGAGCGTGTTAAAAATATCTTTGATTAATCGGAGGAAACGATGAAATGAAATTGACGCTGCGCCAATTGTAGGGAATTGAATGGACAGAAGACCGAATCACTATATTATATTTACGATAGGATTACGCTTGTATAGGCACACAAGAGTGTCAGGTGGCAATGAAGGGTCGTTAGAATCTTTTCACTTAACACGGTACCCCGTCCGCTTTCAACATCTGTATCCTCGAGTTTCCGAACCTATTATGGCATTCATAAGCCAGATACGACAATGTGCGAACCCCGATATTGTTATTATGACAGTATTAATATATTCCTAACTTCTTCTTGGCGAGTGATCTATAAATGGCCGAGTGAAAGTACATTTTTCGATTAAAGACTGTGCGAACACGACCTTTCTGAGGATCCAATATAATATATTATACCGCGATTCTAAACGAGTGTTCAATTATTTCTAGTCATATATCAAACGATTATTATAAAATACGAGTGTTTTAAGCCGGCTCTTCTTTAATCGTAAACTTTAGTACCCGAGGAAACAGGTTTTTGTGTTTCGTCATTGCTGCGATCGATGAAGGAACAGATTCCATCGCGAGAGGTACATACAAAAATCTAATAACGCCTCGTATGTACGTACGTACGTATCTACGCGTACATAATATAATGTAACGTAATCAACAGAGCCGATCAACCTGTTACGCGTACAGACTGTGCGTATTTCCATGATATAATATGTTCAATCTATTTGGCTATTATAAAATCATCGTAACTTCTGTATACGATCGCTCGCGCGATTCGCATTAACTCGATTACGTAATGAATTATCCGATGCGCTACGATAACGATCGTACCTTTCGAATTTTCTACCGAGTAGAGATAGAGGGTGAAACGGGTCTTCGTTTCAGAGGTGTCGGTTCGTATAAGAGTTCGACGGGAACATTGAAGGATTTGATAGGCGTTTCGATCGTAATCGTTAGCGAGGCATTATCGGGAAGAAGGCTCGTTCCCGAGTAATTATTATCGTAGGGAACGGTTGTTGCGTAAGCTATGCGCATTTCAATCGACCGATCGAATTCACCGGCCGATGTTCGGCGATGACCGGTCGGCGAGAGTGTACATTCGCCCGAGCCAGTAGTAGCTCGCTTCAAAGGTCTGTCCGCTCGTGCAGATCGCGCGACCGCTTTATTGAAACGACGCGACGACGCTAGGCGAGGCGCGCGGCGAGAATCTTCCTCGATAAAGAACAACTGGATCGTATTTACGATACGGCAATGTCAAGGCGACCTTACCCTATTTCCTTATCAATGCTGTATTACGTAATGAACTGCTGGAAGCACGGTGCACCGATAGTGCGACTCGTTTTCAGTGTCCCCTATGTGCTTGACCTGTGACGTAAAACTTGGCCAGGAACTGACTCCAGCGCACGCAAGGCCGTCGTTTTAAATATTTGCGGCAATTGGACTTCGTTTATCTCGCCGGCAACCTTTTTACACGCACACGGCCCGATCGCCTTTACGATCAACGATTTCTATTCGCTCGCTGAAAGACAAGCATATCGTAGACCAGTGGTGGGCAAAGTACGGCCCGCGGGCCAACTCCGGCCCGCGAAATTATTTAATCCGGCCCGCCGAGGGCCCATCGACATGGATAGTATATGGCCCGCTATAATTACGTTTTCACGGTCGAGAAGTATAAAGTGCATTTTTTCTATAATTCTGGCCCTCCTCTAGAATTTCTTAAACTTTGTGGCCCCCCATTAAAAAAGTTTGCCCATCACTGTCGTAGACCAACGTCTGGCAGAAGACGTCATGGGAAGAGTTATACATATTTCCTAGTAACTGGTGTTAAAGCTGCAACGTTTGGTTTGTGCTTGATGAATATCGGTCAACGGTGCGAAAGTAAGAATTCAGAGGAAACGTTGCCTGCAGGTTATATCTGATATCCAACGGGGCACACGGGGAAAGTGAAGCTGGCAGTGAATGCAACACGCGTCTCGGCGCGGCTCGGTCAATGGTTTCGGAATTGAATTTGATGTTCCGCGCGCCGGGACGCGAATAATTATTATCGGGCATAAAACAACGTTATAAACCAACTGGACTCGCACGCCTCCTGGTGCAATCACCGACCGGTATTATGTACCCTTACGGGAGAAATGTTATTTGCATTTGAAACGCTTTGACCTTTTCGAATCCACCGTGCAAACCACGGTTTCTGATTAGCCGCCGGCGATCTTGACTGGGTCACACTACTCGCAGCTCGGAACGTGAGGTCGTAGGTCGAACTGTTGCAAAAATTCGAAATTCTATAAACAGTTTCTCGTCTCGATGAAATTCGAAAATGTTCGATTCGTCTAAATTTGTTTCAAGGAAAATCAAGTTCCCGGAAGAATCGGATCGTTCACGATTGTGTAATGACGATACGCTCTTAGGCAATACAGTAGGATTAATATAACATTCTTTCCGTTTCCACTTATCGATGCGTGAATAAAAAGTATTAGGAAAAAAGCACGCGTGCATCCGTACTGTAAACTGAGATTAATTATGTACGTGAGAATGCGAATGGATATAAGTCACATTCGTCTCGTTTCGAGGAATTTAAAACGAGAGTTCGATCGACTTTTGATATCTGTTCAAGACGAGGTATTTGACCGTCCATGAAACGTGAAGAAATACTCGAGTCTATATTGTAAACGGCAATCCTTCGTGTGACAAACCCTTTTCGAACTTGCAGTGTGGCTTACACGATTCTTGAAACTGTGCACGCATCGATTCAACAAAAAGGGAAAGAGATCAGAGCTCGACGGTGATTCAAACTGATTGGTGAATAATCTCTGAAATAGAAGCGCGTGCGAAATTAGGTCACTCACACTTTCCATGAAAATGCGTCTACTGTCGTTCAGTGCGATCTAAGTAGGAAAAAGGTCGAGAGGTCTGATACGTATCTGCAAATAACAAGACTACGATGCAGAGACCAATCGAAACGTTGGACATATTTATCCTTGGTAACAGATATAAATTCTAAATAATTGTTACGTGTCAGTTGTTTTTTTAAAAGTCTTGATAAAATGTTTATTCACGATGGTTTGCGTATATTAAATGATTCAAGAATAAGCCGGTTTAATTGGTCCAACGCTATTAGCTCGACCAGAGCCGGGAACCGAGCGGGAGTCGTGTTATGAAGTAAAAGATTATGTTTCCGGTATAATGACTGGAAACAATTATGCAATATTCGCTTAGCGTCTACTCGAGAACAAATATCGCGATGTCAGTCATAACATTTGACCATCTAAGAGGCGACCGCAAAAGAAAAAACATATTTACTGGTTGATGCAAATCTACAGAGAGTGTATGAATATTCAGGCTATTAGAATTGTACAAACGTTTAATTTTCAAAGTCAAGATTACAAACGCGTCATAATGATCACGGGATTTTTTTCAATGAGATTTCTGTTAAGGTCCAATGCGATATCGGGAAAGCCTACAATTAGACGACTCTTTTATCGCGCGGAGTATCACCTCAGGGGCAGATTACTAATTCAAGGTTTAACGAGGAAGCCATCGTCTATGCTGCAGCCTAGCAAGTGTAATCGATGATGATTCACTTTTTCCCCCTGATTTGTGCATGACCGATATTACGTTACGTAAATACTTGAACGATCCGTAGATCGTTCCGTGATCAACGGTCAAAAAAAAAAGAGACCGTAATTGTCCGAAGCGCATTAGAAGAATCATTGAAATAAGACGTAATAATACGTAGACATATTTGTAGGAACGGGATTCGGTTTTCCGGTGAACGAACGATTTTCTCGGTGAATCAATTAAAATTGCAAATGACAAAGTGTCCCGCATCCTGTTTTGAATTTCGCAAGGATAAGGGAAATGCCTTTCCCGAAGCGGAAACAAGTTCACGCGTATTCGAGCCAGGAGGGAGGGTAGTCCACGGTGGGAAAATGACCGCGCCATACTCGAGAATGAGGTAATGCGCACCGCAAAACACGCAAGATCTATTACGTAACGTTTAAAGTGTATACGAAGCATTGGTGACCGGGCAACTATACATTTATTAACGAGCGATCGTGACTAACAGTTTCCGCTCGCCTCGTAATTTTCACCTGATCGCCGAGAATTCTCCGGCCAAAACTTTTCCCGTAGGAAAATCAGAGTGGTAGGAATCGTCGCGTCAAGGAGGATCTAATCGCCTCGGATCTTTCCGCGATCCATTAATCTGCCGTAATTCAATGAACGGATGACGAAGAAGAAAATTATGGCTCATACATATCGTGCAAACGACAGCTGCTTCTTAGTATCATGAAATCACTTTTAAACTTTTCGAAGAAAAGTGTCTTTTGTGATTCTCATTATATAAAAGAAATCTCCGTTTGGCAATTTGAAAAATGTGTAAATAAATAATAAAATAAACGTGACAAATTCGGAGGGGCACGATTTTAGTGGCAAGAATTTATGCACATCAAGTAGAGCGGAATAGATAAGACAAGGATACAAGTCGATAAGACAAGGATCCCTGACAAGAGATAGAAGTCGCCTGCCTATGACAAGCGTGACGGGCGTATTTACGATTACGTTTAGGTGCACGGGCGTGCCTACACGTTTCTTGGGAAGAGAGGTCAGTAGTTTAGTACGTCTAGTAAATACAACAAAGGCGAGTCACGTACGGTAGTGAACTGCCGCCAGTTCCTACTTTCTCTTTAACTTCGTTGTTAATGAACGAGCCGCGGCGGCTTTAAAAGCGAAAATCGGTTTATCTGTAGGGAACCAGTGCCGGGAATGAGTCTTCGTTTTTTACATATAAATTGTATAGCTAGTCGATGTATGACGATTCCGGAAGAATGGTAATAACGCTAATTATTCGTGCGACGGGCTATTAGTGATAGTAAACAGCTGTGAGAAGGTCAATGCGAAATTTTAACGAACGTAATACAACCAATGAATAAAAGACGATAGTCGCAATAAATAAATTGCCAATTTGACGTATTTTTAGAAAACTTCAAAGCGCACGTAATTATTATTGAAAGGTGAAATAAATCATTTTTTCAATCGATGTCACGAATGGAAATCGATAAAGTACATATATACAATCAATCGCGTTATTCAAACAGTAATTAAAGAATGATCGACGATTAATTCGTTTCAAGTTCGTCGAGGCATTGACTCGGCGGCGACCGATTGATATAATCGGCAAGTTGAAACGCGATCGATTTGCATCTGCGATCTCCCCGAGCCAAATTGGATGGGTGAAAGAACTGCGGCGGATGGTGTCGCAATATACGCGGTGTGCGCCACTCGTAGACGATGATATAACGTTGTGTCGTCGCTTATCATCGACGCGTGCACGAAAACACATGCACCGCGGTATCGTGTTTTTGCTCTCACGTACGACCGCGGCCGGCGTGAACTATTCGTTACGCATGCACTCCGCATCATGGTCGGTCAACCTAGCTTAACCTTCTATTACGTACGCTCACTTACACATGGCCGGCTGCGAGCACATGTAAGAATCCATGCACGTTACGCAGTTGGCGGTGTGTAGACGAGACGGCCTGCAGATGTGCTTAGTGATATAACAAGGTTTCGCGTACGTACGCGTGTGCGCTTGCGTTATACAATACTTGAAAATACGGATATATGTATATATATATATATATATATATATATATTATACATACATATATACATATGCAAACGTAAATAGTTATCGCTATCTGCATGGAAGTTATCTTACCATTGGATAGCGCATTATTGTATGCCAACATACGTATTACCAATAAATTTGCATTCTATTTTGTCTAACGCTTCGAGTGATTAATGCAACGTAATGGACTTCTTCTCCTAGCGAGCGCGGGTCTATCAATTATTTATAAGGGATTTATATTATATATTGTTAATTATAGCGAACAAGAAGATCGGTAAATGCGTGTAAATTACATCGCGCTTGCTAGTAAACTAGATCGTCGTGGTACGTTCTATCTTTACGACTTCAATTGTATATAAACGAATGTTTAACCGCGAGTTAAGTACAATAACGCTGCCTTTCAGGAATTGATCTTTATCGTTAATAATACCTAATGGACCGTTCACTCGCGTAGCTCCTTAAGTACTGACATAAGGTGCGAATTCAGTTTTTAAACTGTCTCGCGTTCAGCTTCGACCGTACGTCAATTGTACGTACGTACGATCTTGATTTCAATCGTTTAGATTAAATCAACTGTGAGCAACGTTCGGGGTACAGCGAGACAAGAGAAAATCAATACGATCGATAAGTTAAGATTGATTTAGACGACGCAACGAGGCATTCTTCGCCTCTTGTGTTTTTCGTTGATGAAATGTCTTTATTTAAATAGGAAATGCTTTAACGTGTACGCGATACGTTGGGACTGACGCTGGCAGAAAATGCAAGATCGTGAAAAATGAGACATCGCGGTGTACGATAGTCGAGAATCGGGTTAAACCCGCGAACGCGTGAACGAAAAAGCAGAAAATAAATTTTTCAAATATATATCGGCACAGCTAATGCGTGACATTTTTTTTACATAGCGTCACGGTTTTGTTTGTTAAACGATTCGTTGTTAACGCACGTACTTCCTTGGACGAGGCAGAAAACGCGCCGAAATTCTCTCCACGTTGCACTGATCGCGTTATCGCTGTCGATAGCCAACTAATCAATGCATTTGCATGTCCTACTTCCTGAATCTATCATAGACTCGGTGTTGCTGGAAACTTATGTACAAGATCGTATGACGGACACGATAACGCAGGCTATACAACTGATTGTTATTGTTTTCGAACGTTTAACATTTCGCGAGCAAAGTGTATCGTGAATTTGGTCATCGCCGTGGTATTACACGTGCGACGAGCAAACGTCCGATAATGAGCGAGTGACACTTACGCAGGGTGACACTCACCTTTTATTTACTGGCGAGAAATCATCACCGCTTCGACACTCTTTCACCGATCCTGACACTCGATTCTTTTCACGTAACGAGAAATAAAAACGAACGGAGGCGAAAGACTAGTTTCCGAGGAACGCGCGCAAGCACTACGTGAACACTAACTCTTCATAGATTGCCGCCTGGCCGACAGAACGACAGAATTTCGGAACGCTTTAAAAAATCGCGCTACCTGAGATGGCGACACCTTCCGAAGGAAGCTACGATGGATCTCGGATCGATAAACTACGCGCGGAAAAGGAGCCGCGCGATTGGCGGAAGGAACTTTCGAACTTGACCAATCGCGTTACGATTCGTATCGGTCGATGTTCAGTAGACTGTTAATAATTACGTTGTTAGTTCAAATCGGGCAAAGAGTGTGGAGATAAGGTACGTTTTTCGTTGTTTTACATTGTTTAATATTGAGTTTTGGAAGTACTGGTATTCGTTGAGTCGCGATTGAGTTGAGCAGTGTTATACGCAAACAGAAGACAGTGTAAAAAGAATCGTGCAAAAATCATTCCGTAGAATAACGTTACGCTTTAAACTTTCCAATACGAAATAATAACGTGAAATTTCGTTTCCAAGCACTGATATTACGCTTAAAGTGTACTATTTATGCAGTTTGATAAGTAGTCTAAACATACATATCGGAGTTATGTGTTATTTTATAATATTGGACTGATTATAGGTGATCACGAAAAGGGCTACAGGACCGAAGGCCGACAGGACCGAAGGCTGACAGGACCGATTGTAATGGCGTCTACAAGCTGAAATCGGTGAGTTTTTACCTTAACACACATTTTATTCGACTAAACAATTTATTAAATCAAAATATAGTTACTATATTACATGTATATAAAATTTCTGAGATATTCATGTAACTTATGCTTGTAATACTGGTCGTTCATGTTTGCCCTCTAAGCAATCATTAACAGCTGAATACCCAGTACCACCCTGAAATCAAATTGATATTAGTATTAGACATTTCACTTGATTATCATACTTTTAATACTTACTCTTTGAAGAGGTATGATATCTGCGTCAGTCAGTTTTGTACTATCCAAGGGATTGATCCAATCCTTCTTTATAATCTTTTCCACACATTCCATTGTGACTACATCACCTCTGAACAAATATTAAATAGTTATTACTTATTAATTAACATAAAAGTGAAATAGGAATACTTACGTAGTTTTTATAACTGCACATGGTACACTGTTACTAAGAATATCAAATGTGATAGGGCACATATATCGTGCTTGTTTAACAATCAAAGACTTTTTATCATCTGGGTCTTTTACTTCGGTAAATTTCACAGGGATGAGGTCCTTTATTTTCAATGGTTTCCCACTGACAGGACAATAAATTGTTTTGTCTGGTTTCTGTAATTTCGTCTCCTTTGCTTCTGGTGTTTTGGAAGGGATCCAAAAACTTGGTAATGTTTTGTCTTTACCATTGCTCATGTTTGAAACCGAAGAGCTTGATTCATTGTTTGCAGTCTGACTTCTGGAAACAATGGTCTTCTCTCCCTTCAAGAAGTTTTGCAATTTCTGTAGCTCTTCATTGGCAGTTTTTTCATTGGACTGTTCCTATGAAACAAAGAGAATTACCAGATTCGAAATAATATTTTAGTAATACTGTGTAGTTACCTGTTCCTGCTGCTTTTGTTTTTCGTATTCCTTCAGTTTCCTCGCATACTCCTTCTTTTTGGTTAGAACATATTCTAGGATCGCTTCTTTATCAAATAAGTACCCATCTTTTCTACGAGTGTGAAATTAACGTGGTAAAATCAGGCAATGAAACAGACGATTGAAACATGAGGTATACTAACGTTATCACAGGGTTTCTGCAAGGTTGCAGTGTCAGGCAACAGCAGTCGAAATCTTTTACGGAATCTTTGCCAACTCTTTGTGTGTTTGTACCGTATCCCGATGCGGATGCATCTTTCTTCTTTTCGTGGTAGGTGTAAACAGCACCAGCTGTACAATTTCTTGCGTGCCGTGTCATGTTTTATTTAATGATCCATTCGTAATCAAGAGAAGCGTACTCTAACCATAGCCCTGAAGAACTGAGTATAAACTGTTTTTATTGATGAAGGGGAGTGAAGCTCTGTCCGTGGCGGGGGAACAGTCAAGTCGTCCATGAGTCTAACCTATTTACTTTTCTCTCGTCTCTTTTAGTATTGCGACTGCGCGAGCAAAACCATGTGCTCTCTTTTGTTGTTTTTCCGAATTCAAATCAATGATTTAATAATTTTCTGACAAGGGTTCTAAGGATTAAAGATAAACATATCTACAGCGTACAGTCACGTATTTCTTTATTTGAACTGAAATGCCTGTTCTTATAATCATGGGACAAAACTATTTTTAATTATCAGAATACATTTACTGTTTAATATAAAATTATATTCGTTCCTTTTACATTTGGAGATTGAAAACAGTTTGTATAAATGTAATTTTATATACTCACTCGCAGACAATACAGTATTATGTACATATTAAATATTTACAATAGCTAGTGATTAGTCAAATGAAATTATCTTTTCTTATCACAATCGCTGTCGGAGGAATCCTTCTTGTGTTTCTTATGCTTTTTATGTTTCAACTTCTTTTTCTTCTTCTTATGTTTATGCTTCTTGTCTTCCTCGCTGGAAGATTCTGACTCTGAGTCACTGTCGCTAGTGTCTGACTTCTTACGCTTCTTAGATTTTTTCTTATTCTTCTTCTCTTTCTTTTTTTTCTTAGCTTCCTGGAGTTTCTTCTTTAGCTCCTTTTCCCGTAGTTCAGTCAAAGGAGTAACATAATTCTCATCACTATCAGAGCTTGTACTGCTAACGTCTAAAACAATCTCTTTGTTCGGGTCCACTTTGATAAAATTACGGCATTGATATGTAAGATGTCCAGCATATCCACATTTCTTGCATGCTGGACGCACGTGCTCTTTATTCTGTGGTATCAGTCTAGAAAGAAATTCTGGATCCATGCCTACAAAATCAAATCCGAAGGAATAAAGATGCTCTGTTAAGAATGCAACACTAACCTCTTATTAAGTGCTTACCTTAAACGTGTGAGATGTTACAAGAAATGGAGTTTCTCAGTCTGTTTCGTTGCCTTTTTAAACACGTGACATGCTCATCATTTTATATAAATGAATAGGTATATGAAATGATATTAGGAACTGTTGTAATTCCAAGCTTTGCTAGGAGCAGTGTGTATTGTTTATAGAGAAATTTCGGTCACAGCGCCGTGCGTTGAGGAACAGTGAAACTTAGTTTTAAATGTCTTTGGCAGTAAGAATATGATAAAAGTAGATTGAAAATGTATAAATAAAATGCAGTGAATAGCTATTTAAAAAGAATTTATAAAACAAGAAACATATCGACATGTAAATAATCTACATCTACTTTTGTCGCTAAAATCTATGCAAACTGAACTACAAACAATTTGTAGTTATGCAAATATCGACATCGACCAATCTAAAAAGCAAGTCCCTTTATTAGAACATTATAAAATCTACACTTACATAGTCGGCGATTGAGTACAATCATGAAATGAAGCAAGGGATTTTTTTTCTGTTTAATTTTTAATAACGCCTAGGCCGGCGCTTGCAAAAGATACATCAATGCGAAATACATTCAGTAAAAAATAAACATATTTGTGTTTCATATCGGTGTACTATCGACTAGCAAGTCTCGCATTGCTTTAAATTATAATTCTGGTAACATCCATCTACTCAGCTAGACTAACACTGATCGTAACTATTCTATCGTCTAACGTTACGTCGCCTTAATCGGTGGTTAAATAATTTATTATCATGGACACTTATTCGGGCACAACATCAATTTTATATGGTTTCCTTTTTTTTGTTTACTTGCTTATCGATTACGTTGCAGCGAGTTATACGTAGTAGAATCATCGTTTCGCACGATGAGAAGCAGACCTCGCTTCAGACACCTTGCTCGACAGTTATACAAGAAAACGAGAGAAACTTTATTGTGAGTTCATGGTCCTCGAAGTTTTAGATATATTATAATAATAGTTCTTGACAATCTCGTCGGGAAAGTCATAAATCTAGCCAGACAGTCGGGCAACGATTCAGAACTTTTTGTTATTATAATGAAATTGAATCAACGTCAGAGGAAGTTTCTGGTTTATTTCTTGCCAATTGCCGATACGATTGTTCTAACAAAATTTTCGTCATATCAAATAGCAGTCTTCTTCCTTGACTACCTGAGAAAACATTTAATTTTAGAAATCGTTCTTCGAGATGTCAAGTACTTACACATGTACATTTATTAGGAGTATCGTAAACGTATCGGTGCACTACATGTCGCGTGCAAACGATTCTTGATGTTCGCGAATATCATTACAAAAGCTCACAGTAACAAAACGCGTGTAATATTTAATAATAATTTAATCGTAGAAATATGTGACGCCGATATGATAGTGACTTAATTAAGACTTCAGCCACGACGCGTAGATCAGTTCTATTCGGGTACCTCTTCGATCAACGAACATTTCGTATGGACATCGTTATGTCCTCGTAAATGCAAACTGCAAAGAAGTTTAATTGAATCGATAATAGAATCTTTTGCACGAAGAAATAATTGGCCTCTCATCGATCTGTTCGAACATCTAACAGAATTACTTGGAGGTAAAGCGAAAAGAAACAATGGGAATGTTGCCTTTGTTATTCATCTTACTTTAAGAGTTACGCTATTTCTATCTGCAATCGAAAGAAAGGAACAATAGCTTTTCAGATTTTCCTTCGGATACGCGTATATTACACAAGTTAGAGAGATACATTCTCTGTTACAAAGTAAGAGTTTGAAAAGTGTACCACTGGACGGACACTGCATAAATTGCTCAGACGAAAAATACAGTAAATATATATTCGAATTTAAAGAGATATGCATATAATTTCTTTTTACGACAAGCGATACGAACACGCATGCAGTGCCTGTCGATTTCTCGTGTTAATTAATTTTCGCTATTTACATCCTTAGATCGCACGTACATTTGATAAGAAGAGTATTCGTGTCGTAATCGTGATTAATACGGTTAATTAATTTCCTTATCTCTACGTGAATAACATTAAATAGAAAATCCACTGTGATATTGGCGAACGAATTGAAATGGGAACGATGAATCATTAATGAACGTAATAATACAGATAACGAGTGACTAGAATAAATGAATCGTTACATTATAATATTATCGTCTTAGACGCGATTTATCTTACGTATACGTATACGGACATTTATGATTTCGTTAAAGGGTCAGCTAGAGTTTCTCTTCAACATAAGTTTCGCGACCGCCGCGCGTTCATCAATTAAAACTAAACAATCACGCTCGTCCAATTTTACCGTTCGAGTCGAAACTTTGTTCGCGGCGAGATTCATTCGAGTCGATAAGAACTCTTCCTCGTTTAATTTCCATTATCGGTTTTGAATCTGAATGGGTAAAACCGGTCGACGCGCAGACGGACTGTATCATCGAAGCTTACGGCGAGTCGGAATAAAAAAAGTGTATAATAAAAAAGTAGCCGGGAAAAGTAGTTACAACAAACTTTTTCCTGGTCCCATTTCTCAAGCATTATCATCGTCATCGGCGTTTCTCATTTCCCCCGGTATTTTCCTTCGGTTCTCCGTATCCGATTTAGAACGGCGAAAGCTTCCGATCGAGTTACCGTAGCCAAGGTTTTGTACTCGTCTGTAATCCGGATTCTCGCAGTACCTTTTACAAAGTTCTTACCGCGCTCCCAGTTTTCAATTTCACTTGTCGAGTAAAAAAATTCTTTTCTGACAAAATCGTTTGGGGATTTGTTTCAAAATAGTATAGTACTTTGGTCCGCGAGACGTTGGTGTCCAATGCAGCATTCCATCCCGAGATAGAATTGTTTTATGAATAATAGAGAAAAAAAAAAGAGCTCCACTGCACGTTCGTTTCGTGTAATAATTTGCAATCGTGTAAAATTGAAAACTGCGCCGCGCCTCGCTACTGAACAATCATACCTAAAAAGTGTGATCACAGATTGACAGAAGGCATGTAACGTACAATATATTATAGATACAGTTAGAAGATACGTCACTGTGGTAATTAGTAACCAATAGAACTCATTACGAAACGAACGGTCTATGTATAACACGTTTCGTCCCTTATTTTAATTACTTTCTTCACTGAACGAAATAGATTACCATTAATCGAAACCATACCGAATATCGTTTCCTACCACGAATCTTTTCTTTTACCAAGAACAAATGAATTTATCGATTAAGAATCCGTGGAAACGAAAACGTTGAATACGTAGCTCCTCTTCACATCTGGTAATATATTTTAAATATCTATCGTACGAACGAGTAACATGTAAATTCTTTAGCCCTTTATAATATTGAAATTCCATAACACGGTATAAGTAGTATTTATTAATTATCTTCTCGTTTCAAGAATAGCGTTTAATATATAATATTAAGATTCAGTCGTATCTGTTTAGTTTTGCTCTTTGCTTCGTACGCTCTATACGCCTTTCTGGTGTTCACAAATTCTACGTTTAGGTATTTGTCCAAAAATGTTCTCTGAAACAGTCTTCGTCGATTTTTTTATGGTATAGCATAGTTCATCGATTGAAAATTAGGACACATTTCTAAATGGTAAAATCTCATGGCCGTTTACATAAGTTTTATAGACGTGTTTCTGTGAACTTGTACTTTTAACATTGATGCCACGTACGGCCTAGTCGATAGAAATAAAATGAATCAACGATATCTGACTTCACGGGACGAGCTGATAGCGTTGAAAGTTACGAAGTAATTGTAGGCACGCAATAAATATCAATTAAACGAATGCAACTGATAGTACAAAGGTACTTCATTTGATAGAAGAACTTTTCAACTAAATTAACTCGTTGAGTAGGAAGTTTCCAACTGTTGGATCTTCTTGGAAAAACTTTGTTCGATTAGTTACGAGCGCAGCTAGATTGCATAATTCGAACAATTAGTTGCAAGAATTTCGTAATTAAATTCGGTCTCATCGATAGTAGATCGAGAGTACCCGCAAAATTAAATGGCGAGACTCTCTTCCTATAGAAACTTGCTTCCTCGATCCATGTTTGAGATATGTTCATATCACTTAAAGAGATGCATCTGATACAGTGTTTTCTCTCATTACTGCAGTTAACTTTATCGCCTGCACGTTTTACGTTTTTGTAATTCTATAAAATCCGATTTTAACATGGTACGAAATATGGGAAGCAGCGTACCGTTGATTTTCTCAGTTAACTTCCAAAAACGTTATTCGTTAATATGCACGCTTTATAATCCGGGTAGATTTAATATCCATTTTGACGATTCGGCGAGTGAAAAATGAAAAATACGGAATTGCATTCGCTCTCCGCGTTCCCTCGTGGAAATTGATTTTCGTTGGAACGGTTTAGCCGCGACGATTTAACTCCGTCACACAGTAGGAACGGCGTGAATCATCTGAATATATACCGGACCCTTCTAAATCTCACCCTTCGAGGCGTTGCAGCGATATTACTTTCGAGCCGTCGAGTGTATTTAGCTACGGTTAATAATTTAACGAGGAATATCTTTCGCTTAAATCGTGTGCGAGACTGAACACTAAAGTGTATCAGTATAAATTACGGCATCAGAATATTCCACGCGAATTCCGTCCACGTGTTATTGAGGTGCCTCGCGCTTTAGATCTTGTCCCTCGATACTTTGCCTAGCTATTACACCGGATAATGCAAGGTATTTCAAGGTGATCCACGCCCGGGAGGCATACCACAGAGATCAACTATTTTTCAATGTACCTGATTACAAGATTTAGTTTTGAAAAAAGAAATTATCGTGATTCACGATCAGACTCAAAGGATCGAGGAGTAGCTTCTTGCAATTTTAATACATCAGGATTAAGAAATTGAATACATTAATGATCTAAAGATACATACTCGCGAAGCGTAAAGCGTTTATTTAAGCCATCAAATCTTAGCACTAATCTTCAAATTAATACAAAACGCTGGCATGTAAAAAAATAGAAAATCTACTGCAAGTCCTTGTAATACGAAACTAAATTTTTGTATTAAATATAAAACTCGCGATTCGATTTGTCTCGAGACCGTTGGATGTGTAATCTACTGTGAGACAGTCGACTCTTGGAAGAATGCAACTGGAAGAAATATGCATATAAGTAGACGGAGGGAAGACTCCTTCAGGACAGTAGACAGGACAATATTCTCCAATGGACGGCGATTGCCCGTTTCAGCGTCAATCGTGATCTCTACCGCGGAACTTCGATGCTCGTTTAGCACCATGGACTGGACAATATTCACATTTAGATAGAAGAAGGGACTATCACACAGAGATGTTTAGTGCCAAAGCGTTAAGTACTTTCCTGCTGAAGAACACTGAAGAACAGGCTTGCTCCGCCTATTAAGCGTGCAATTTTACGGAGTACCTGTTTCGTTTAATAAATGAACGCAGTAATTGGGAGGAAAATTATCTGACTGCAGTTTCGCTGGCTAAAATAATCATCGTTGATAACGGTAGTACAGTAGAACACCTATTATACGAATTTCCAGCGATGTTATCAATTCGCTATTCAAACGGAAACATTGGTTACGGTGCTGATTGCACACGAGTAATTTGGAATCTAATACACCGATGCAACAGATCCGTTGGAACAAACACAGCTTTGTGTAATAGAATGAACATCCCTGATCTGAGTGCATAATCAACAGTGCATGAGACGAAGCTCCTAGCTCCTTCTAATTCGAATAGGAAAGATTCTTCTGTATCGGAAGAAAGAAACAATTTATTTAAATTGTCAGATGTAATCATACGCACAAGCATTTGACAAGAACGGAAACGAAAGAAGTTTTGGACGGTGATCGTCTGTATCAACGAGGATACATTTTGCAAGTACAGCAGGATTTGCTTAGTGCACGCGATTGCCAGACTGCGGATTCTTAAGGAAACTTAGAAAATTATATCTGGATAGGATTTTCCCCAAGCAATAACGATTGCCCTTGTAATTGCAAGAATTCATTTTGTGTTTTCCACAAACCATAAACCGGTTGAATCCGCGGTCGACCTGGCTTTTGAAGCTCTCCGAGGATTTCAACTCATTTAAAGTTGGCTACCGCGTTCCACTAAGCTCGCACCGCTGCGTCCCGATCGTTGGGCATGTTTAGAGCTCGTAAACGTCGCGTCCGTTGGGTCTGCCAACGGGAGGACGAGAGGCGCCAGGACTCGCGTACGAATGGATTATATGAACTCGTAAGCGGACGTCGCTCGCGTTCCGGCCACCCTCGCGCGTACGTCTCGAGAAACTCACCGTGGTCTTGCAGCAACAGTAATGGAAGAGTTTGACATAGGCGCTGCGGAAGTGGCGATCCGCCACGCAGTAGAGAAGATTGTTGAAGCAGGATTTGGACAGGGCGAACCAGGCGAGGTTGTAGAAGACGCGGGCGCTTATCGGTCGGAAAGAGTTGACACATACGACGGTGCCAAATGGTAACCAGAATATAACGAACATCACGCAGCTGTATATGTTCGCCTTGGCCAGCTCGTAGTCCCAGGAGAAGGCTACGGGCGGCTTGTACGAGCCTCTGGTGGCGTGTCTTACGCGAATCACGAGCTTTACGTACAGAAAGCTGATCACCAAAGCCGGCAGACCTACTAGAATCGTCGCGCCGATTATTTGCTCCAAGGCTATGCCGCTGAAGCGTCGACGGCAGAAGTCCGGGCCGACGTCCAGCATGGATTGAAGGACCACCGTCGTTATCGAGATCAACCAAACGGTGATTATTGTCGCTGTCACTCGGGTCGGCGTCAGCGCGGCGTACCTGCAATCAGCGGGGCAACGTGAAAACGGCAATTAAAATCTGTGCAAAAGCGTTTCGGCACTCGACGGCGTTCGAAATTAAATGCCAAAATGCTGTTACGCGTCTCGCTTCTGTTTCACGGTTTTCCAATCTGCCCCGGGAATTATCGGGAAAGCATGGGATTGTTCGAAGTTAATGGACTTGGCGTGCGTAACTTTCGAGACAAAGTCGGCGAGGTAGACCGCGAGGTATCCATGGAATTTCAAGTATTTAACAGCTCGAACGAGCATAGAGACATTATTTAATAGTGGAGTCGCGAGGTTGCTCACATGTCGAGGAGCGGATGCGGGCTCGCAAAACTTCAACCGTGTCGCGTCGGTTAGCAGCAATTTCGCGAAGTCAAGCAACGGGAAACCATCAGTTAGAATGCAAAATTAGGTAGTCGATTCGTGATTTCGCAGCCGGAGAACCGGATCCACGTCAAAGTCAAAGTGTCCGCTGCCAGAACAGATTCCCAACCCGTGCGTCGTTCAATACATTTCACGAATGTGTTCCACGATAACGACCATCGATTATTCTCCGTCGCAACGAGTGACAGACGAGATGCAATAGCAGCGTTGCGAACAGAATTACTATTAGAAAGATTGCCTGCTGTGGTTATACCTAATATTCATTGATGGTCGTTGACGTTCCTGGGTATACATGAAAATTTGACAAAATAGACGGTGAAACGTGTTCCAAACGAATCTATCATAGATAAAAGTGGCGAACGATAAAAAAAGCAGGTATATCTTGATTTGTTCGTAGATGGGCAAAGTCCATTACGATATTAATCTTAAATGTGAATGATGACAGCCGGGTAAAGATCGGAATTGCTGAGCATGCTGCACCTATTAATTTCTCAACTGTATATATTGTTATCCTGCGATAATGTGATTTATCTACTTCGTAAAACGATCGTAAATCTTTCGCAAGCATATCTTCATAAAATTTGATCAAGTAGAAACTACTCTTGCTCTCGTGCTCTTGTACAATACTTACACTGCATCCGCCGCTTCCGTGCATTTCAATTTCTTTCTTTTTTTTCGACACAATAAATACAGTGTCAGGATTTATTCAAGAGAGAGAGTCTCCTGTAAGTAAGAGATGTTGTCGTCTCGGAAGCGACGAAAGAGCTTCGAATAATTCTCTAGGACATAAGCTACACGCGAGGCGGTATTAAAATAAAATCTCCACGACCCCGTAAGCGTGAGTCAAAAAATCCTTTCTAAATTGACTTGGGAAATATTTGAAAAATTCTAAAATTGTCGTGCATCTATATATCGTTTTTTATCGGCAAGCGGGTGCATGCAGGAATTTGTAGATCAGTAACTACCGTATGGCTGTATACGTGCATGGTTCAAAGCTTCTTTCTCTCTCTCTCTCTTCGTGGAAAGCTCTTTAATCCCCGGCGACCGTATTGCCGTTGGCAACAATAGTGCTCGAAATTACGGTCCGTTCTGTTAGTGCTCGGCGAAGCGAAAGGTGTAGCGAATATACTATAGTATACAGAAACGATCGCGCTACGATCCTCTACTTTGCTCCCTTTCCATTTCAACCATTTCGCATGACCACCGTGTCCATTTCAATAATTTTCAATAAGAATTCGATACATCAAGAAAGAATCAGAATTGCCATTAGGAATTATTTTGCACGATCGTTTTTATCGATTCAGTCTGCTCCAATATTAATTAGATCGCTATTAAAATAGATTACCTAAGAGATTAATTAGGAATAAAAAAATTTCACTGGTTAGAGGCATTGTTCATTATAATTCTATGGTTTAGGTCAAACCAACGTTTGTTATGTTCTCAGTTGATTGCGATCGGATCATGAAATAATCGCTTTAACGATTAATCGGATTAGAATGGTATTACATTGAACCGGATTGCCTTCACAGAGATAATACATATGTATATCTTTATGATTGCCTTTCGTATTTTTCACCATTAATTGGAATGATTGGACGTGTTTATTAACAAGAAAGATTAGGGTCTTAGATTCGTTATTAGCGACGACTACGTACTGTTTGTTTCAACTAAAAACCTCTACGATTTACGCAACGGGATAATACGTGTGTATGTATGTATTACATAAAATTTCAAATGAAACGAAGCAAAGAGATATATAAGCGAAAATTGAAAATCGTTCCCAGTTTTAAAAAAAAATTATTATAATCGCTTCGTCCATACCGTTACCTTCGACTCCGTATTTTCTTTTAATATGCATGTAATCAGAGAATCATTCATTCAGCAAGAGTAGGTTGTTCGTTTCCAAGTATTTTTAATATACATGCAAGTCTGCCTTTTCTCGAGTACAAAAAAATAGTAGAAAATATTTCCGTCGTTTTTAATTCGTACGAAACCTTCGAGTGTAACTTGCTCGTAGTCTATCTATCGTACGAAACCATTGTCATTCAAATGAATGGCCGTTCGAGACAATAGTAGGATGCGTAAACCACGCGTATACCGTGAATTATGATCCTTACCTTTCGGGCGGTAGACACAAACGAGTATAATTTTCGGCTGCTATAGTAGCCAGCGTTAGCACCGTGACCAGGAAGCAAAGGGCTTCCAGAGTACATTCGAATCGGCATGTACTCAATGACTCTTCATGCCCGGCTAGTATGACGATTACGGATACTGGTATCACGAGGCCTGTTACCAACAAGTCCGCCAATGCCACGTTAACCAGAAATGCATTTCCTGCAACAGTGAGATTAGTACTTAATCGAAGTCAAAGGGGAACAGTCAAAGTGATCGATTGAACGTTCATGCATCCAAGGATTCTCTGCAATCTGACGAGTCTTAAAATTAAATTACGCAAACGAACGCAACTATGCTTGCATACGAGCATTCTATCAAGTATTATACGGAACGTGATATAAATTATTACGTGTAACGTTGTATCAAATATTTGATATCAAGCATCAGCACAATTATTCTATGAAATGTCGCATCAATTTTGATTACAACATTTATCGCCGGCAGTGTTTCCAAAATTAGCTTTTGGTAATGGATTGTTGAGAGATCGATGCAAGTGTACTGTTTGATTGCCATGTTAAAGGGTTCCTGGGTAGTAAACTGTGCGTTCCGTAAATCAGAAGTTACTCATATCGAGCTAGCTGGCATTCCTAAACTAACTTCTCATTAACTGCTATAATCTGATAGCAGACGTATCGATACCGCGAGCGTGTTAATGATTCGAGTTATGAGCCGTGAACAGGAGATAGTCTCTCGCGTTTCGAGTTTCATACACAGTTTCAGGAAAATTCGCCCTCGAGTTAACGAACTTGAAACGCTAAATGAACTTTATTAGTTCTTATCTAATTGCAAGTATTGCGTCACAGCTCTGTGCAAAACTTGGCTTTCATTCGGTGTTATACGCATTGATACCTTCTTCATAATCTGGATTGATGATTACCAGGCTACGAGTTTGATACAGCTAAGAAAATTGACTGCAATATCTTGCATAACGCTTTCTAATTATTTTAAAGATGAACTTCGAAAGAATCCGCAGTTATTGTGATCTGGGTATTAAATGATAAAAAATGGAAGTTTTGAAGTATCATTCTATACGTACGTAGCGATCTAAAAAATTGAGTTAGGTTTTGTTAGTTGGAATAAAGAGAGGGGAATGATTCGCGTAGCTTTTCCGACACTTCGTCTTCCTGTCAGAGAGATTTTGTCGCTGCGAGCTCTATTGTATTCAATCGTTCTGGAGTACCAACGGCATTCACTGGCCGGTGCGGTGCACGCGGGCAGACCGTGAATACGGGATTTACATTTTTCCTGGATCCGCGAACAAAGTCGAATAAATCTATTGTCGATTCGGGCGACGAGCTCTTTTATGGCGATAGCCATCGATTTGCTTGTTAATGGGTTCAAGTACTCCTGTCCCGTTTCGTTTCGAACCATTACCTACGAGATCCTTATTCCTTGACAATCGCCAATTATCAGAAGTTCATAATTAATTGATATCGGATTCAAATTTTTCTCATTGTTACGAGCCTCTGAGTTTTTTGCATTCAATGTGCATGAGAATGCACAATACTTGAATGACGAAGGGAATTTATACCTAAATTTTTTAAACGTCCTTTATTTCGCGTAATAATTCGCAATACGATTATAATCGAATATTATTTGTACCGGACTAATTGGACTGTGTGAAACGTATCGTATCGCAGTTATATGTTATATCCTGAGGGCTTCCTTGTCCTTCGACAACTGTAAGTGAATCCTAATACTCACGGAAATCGATTTAGCGTAACGGCATTACCACGCGTATAGCGCAGGAGTCGATTGTACTTGAATTAGTCCGCGTACTCGACTCGGTATACCAGCGTTCGTCTCGGGCTAATCCCGAGCAGAGATCTTTGAAATGCGTAAATCTCTTTCGCAATTTCGAATCGATACGTCGTAAATAAATCCGAGTAGAGAAGCAGTAAACAACATTCGTTTCTTCGCAATATGCGTTCACTTTTAATGTTCTCGTGCATCGCAGCGTTTCCATCTTCTGTATATTCTTTTAATTGTTATGAGAAAACGAATAGCATTTTTTTTTTTAGTACGGCTGAGTTATCTCTGTGTTTTAACGACGTTCTGATACTTTTTTATGATATGATACGGTTCTGAGCAGGTGCTTTTATTTCGAAATGGAATACATTTGCCAAGGGTGTTATCGATTATGTGAAATAACATAGTGTATGGTAGGCTCTGGTACTAAAAGTGGTCGTAAGGCAGGATTCCCGGGTCTGATTCTCGTTACAGGATACGTATGTTTATTGGTATTGGTATTGCCGCTGAATCGTTGTAGATCGGATGGATGGTCTCTTTCCCAGTTACAAGCAAGCCGATGATTACGGTCTCGGGGTGTCGCTCGAAGAGTTGCGTAAGAGCAAGTTTATAGTCGAGGTAATGCTGGAAACGAGACGAAATTTTCCTGCTGAGTCGCTACGGGAACTTCGAATTATTTACGTCCCTATCAAGATTCACGTGCAACGAAGTACCGGTGACAATCTTTCGTGGAAGCGTTTCCTCGTCGAAAGTTTCCCATCCCTCCGGTGGGCGGGTAACCGGAAACGAACAGAAGTAGATTGTACTGGCACGAAACAGGTCGTAAAAGAAAGAAATTTTTCAAACTCGTTCCCGAAGTAATTAAAAAGACAATTCACCTTTCTACAGATATTCTTATACGAAGTTTCATTGATCTCGTTTCATCTTCCATTCGAGTTGTATTCATTTTTATTCGACAAAGAACTTTTCCATCCAATACGAAGCGTTAATTGATGGAATCGATCAATAATCATTTCGTAAATTATCACTGATTCATTTCGTGTTTTACTGTTCTGGCGTGTTTAAGGATGTATTGGCTAGACAGTCAATCCCAAAAGTTTATGCACTTTAGAAACGCATTTTTTAAAAAGAAATCAGACGTCGGAAGAACATTGCTAATAATAAACAACAAAAAAAAAATTTTCGATTTTTCTGAGATTTTTCCAAGGGGTACCCCTTCAATTTCTTCCAAATTTTCGTTTTTGGCCAATAACTTCCAAACCGTTGGACATACGGAAAAATTGCATCACATCTTTCTTGTAGAGGACGACGAGATCTACAATTTCCATGTAAAATTTTTTCGCTAGCGTCAGTAGTTTACGAGTTATTTGCAAAAAACTGTTTTTTCGTTTTTCGTCAATAACTCGTAAACTATTAATGCTAGCGACAAACTTTTAT
This sequence comes from Ceratina calcarata, assembly GCF_001652005.2. NCBI lineage: Eukaryota > Metazoa > Arthropoda > Insecta > Hymenoptera > Apidae > Ceratina > Ceratina calcarata. The sequence continues at coordinate 2,635,598 of NW_017179105.1, forward strand.
ACAGAAATTGTAGATCTCGTCGTCCTCTACAAGAAAGATCTTATGCAATTTTCCCGTAGGACCAACGGTTTAGGAGTTATTGAAGAAAAATGAAATTTTTCGTCAAAAGTTCGCCGTTTCGACGGTGGAATGGTCGGATTTTGTCAACATCAATAAAATGCCAAATAATCATACGTAACTCGTTAAATATCGAAGTTAGAAGGAAAATAACTTTTATTTGAAGCATTTTTCGCAATTTTGAAAAAAAATATTTTCGTCAGCGTCAATACTTAATTGGATATTTCCTTCTGTACTTTTTAGCATGTAGCTATTTATTATTAGCATTGTTCTTTCGACGTCTGATTTCTTTTTAATCATAGGAAATGCGTTTTTCTAAGGTACATAAACTTATGGGATTGACTGTATAGCCAATACATCTTTAAATATTTCGAGCGATGAAACGTTTACCATCGTAGCCGTTGGTAGTATTTTTGTGTTGCCAGTGGACAGTCCTTTTAAGAATGTCGTTAGAATGTTAAAAAGAGATAGCGGCTTCCGTTACCACAATGGTTGTCCGTATCTGTTCAATAAATATCAAGGAAGAGAGGTCTTTGGTTATCTTGGACAACGAAAATAGAAGAATCACAGAGCGCTTCCTTCCTTGGTATTATCCTTCGCGACGCCATATCCATGCGTAAGAGAGGCTTTTGTCCTTTTGCACGCGGTACCGAGCAAAAGGGATCTTTTCGCGAATGGGGATAAAAAGGAACGATTTTACAGAAGAGCTTTGGATGAGACGAATATCTGCTTCCTTTGTCACGTACTTCTCTACTATTTACGAGAATCTAGGTGTTTCCGCAAGCATTAAATTAACAGAAATTGATTTAAAGGATTTGAGATAGATGGATTTAAGAGATGGTAGATATTTCATATCTCTGGTTTGGTGTACATTTTTCCAAACAATTTTTAATTCTATCTATAGAAATAACATTTGTTTAAGTACAAATAGCATTACATTAGAATAGCTCTGCTATAATGTTTTGAACATCATTGAACGGTAGTATCTCAGCTTGCTTTCATCAGGCAATATGCTTTGACGAGATTTCGCGGTAGTAATATAAATAGTAAAAGTAAATGACGAGGGTTACCTCGTTTCTTGAGTTGATCTTCTACCACGATGGCGGATATCATGAAGACGTTGCCGACGCTCCCTGCTACGGACATCGATGTTAACAAAAGTAATCTGCCCACCCTTGACCAAGTAGAGGACAGGGTGACCGGAGAAATATCAAGGTCGGCGTCTAGCGGATCTTCCATTCTCATCTCGGACTCGGTGGCTATAATTGCGGTCAAAGTACTCGTTGCACTCGCGTAGGTCGCTGTCGCGTTCATTCTGAAACTGTAGAGGGACGGGGCCATTAACTGGAATAGCGAAACCACGAACAGTTTATCCCGAGACTCTGTGGTAATTGTCGGTGTCCAACTTTGAACGCAAAAAAATAAAGGAGGAGGCGTTATATTCGCGACATAAAAATTGTTGCAACAGTTTTTAATTAAAAACGGGGAAGAGTTTGCCCGTTAATAAAAATAAATATATTGCTAAACAGTTTCCGTATTGCGACGAGCAGCTGTTCCGAGCCGGTTAAGAAGCAGTTTACCATTTAATGGCCAAACGGGGTGACGGGAACTTGTTCTTCCAGTTCGTCACGTGTGTCGAGCATTAAACTGAATTCTGCCGAAGAATCGTCAATGAGATACTCGAGTTACGGTAGAGTTCGACTCTAATTATATCCTCTTCTCGCGTTCGAAACGTGATTACGCGTAGGTAATCAAAATTGATTTCGCTTGTTAATAATACAATGCTCGATGTTGTTAACAAGCTACTAGTTTGCAATCGTTTTCGTTATTACCTGGACTGTTAATTTCCGGGTAATTTACGTGCATACATTTCATAGAAAACTAGCAAGAGGTCCAATTAGCTACAGAAATTAATTCAGAGTGAAAGCATGCAAAACGGTGAGGTCTATAATTGCACATTCACACCAAAGCATGGTACTAAAAAGGTATGGTACAGCAGGTGTACTAAAAAGTACCTACAAAATGTACATGTTAATTAATTCTACTTCAATCAAATATAAATCGATGTAATTATTAAATTGGCGATTTTATACTCTTATAGAAAAATAGTATTCTTAAGCCATATTCGTCCCGAAACGAAGAAATCTTCGTGTATTTAACAAAAGTGACGAAGTTTGAAAGCGCATGAAAAATTAATAACAAAATTATAGGAACGTTCCTATTTGTTCTGTCCCCGTTTTATGGGTACACAGTTGAACGAACGATGGATCGAGCATTGTTTCACGTTTCTCCTCGTATCTTATTTCTCTTTATCCGTTATATCGACACGGTCCATGCTCGTGGAGCTCGTGGGAACAAAACGTTTGCTAAAAATTGGAACAATTCTGTAAACACGGACGGGCCGTTCGCGCGGTGACTTTTTTCGGCGAAACTCGACGAGGCCAGTTTTAAAAAAAACAAAGGGTGTGCAATTACGATGCACGTTGCGATGCAAATTTATTTCGTGAATTTCCGGGACAGAGCAACCCAGGTTTCGCTCGTTCTTTTTCTCATCGATCGTGGTTGTACAAACATGTTCTCCCGCGCTTTGAATAATTGATTTTGTTATAGAGACAAACCTTTGCTGGTAACGTGGGGAATTCTGCGACCTTTTTATTACGAGTAATTAAATACTTATGTGATCTAATTAGAAATATTGCAACGTCCATCCTAGTTTCGATATTTTAAACACTTTCATACGTGTAATAGGTATTTAAGTTCTCCGATAATTTGTCAAGGTTTTCTGCCGCGTAATCAACCTAATGAATGAAGTTGTCCCACAAATTAGTAATATAGAGTTTACAAGCGTCACGCGAAAGAAGAAATTAATTACTTGGTTGTGAGACCAGTTGATTTTACGCTGGTCATAAAGTTTGAAGTGGGAAAAAGAAAGTGGAGAAATCGCGGTTTAAACACGGTTGTCGTGAGAGCAGGGAGAGTAAGCGATTTCGGCGTGTATATCGAGTCGGATTATTAGCCCGGGGGTCTGCTAAGATTAAAGCTGACGCGCTGACAAGCCTAATTGCAAGCTATTGGAATCAGCCGCTATTACCAAAGACGGCCAAATGTTTTAATAATCGTTCCCCGGTATCGTTTTACGGTGCATCTCATCGCGTCATAAATTTCAGGGCTCGTTAAGCTGCAATAAAACCACGTTCGAGTTTAACGGCGACGCGCATTTTATTATAGCGATCCGTCCCACGTTCGTTAACGGATATTCTGTTTACCTCGATAAGAATACGGTTCATTGATTTTGAAGAGACACGAATTTCTTTCGATTCTGTTCAAATGATATTCACGCGTAGGAGAATACCTCGTTTCATTGAATATCACGTGTAATGTTACAGCCAGTTTGAATTCGTTCAATTTAGAGACCGTGATGTTCGCTTATTGTTAGTCGGGATCAATTGAATCAAATTTTATTGTCAAAGGGTTGAAACGCGGGTTGGATTCGAGACGTGTGTCGCTCAAATATTCATCTCGCTTTATTCCAAGGAACTCGATTTTGTAAGGATTGGTTTACACTTCACAGGAAACCTCTAACAGTACAGTGTCGCAGGTTTTTCTTACGCAATATCCAGTTTCATGGGATCGATGATGAGCTGGGTATACGGATACAACGGCGTAATTGATCGCATTCTTTCCATTCACATATCGTTTTCACTCCTTCCGTGACTGCCCATTATAAATTCAATCGCCTAATATGAAAAATGGAATTTCCTTTCATCCTGTGAACTTTTATAAACCATGCGCATGATTGAAACTGTTCGTATCATGCAATAAATATAATAATTTATATTCTGAAATATCTGGTGGCGAGTATTCTCTGGTACTCATGACCACAAGTTCAACTGGGCGTTTAAATGTAACGCGATTGAAGGGGAACTCCGCAATTTTTATAGAACACGTCATTGCGCTTGTTCGAGGTAAGTCGAAAGAATGGAAAGTTGTCGAAGCAAGACGTTATGATATCGACGCGTAGTTTCACCCTTGCTCTCCCAGCGAAATCAATTACCATGAAACTTGGGAATCTTTTGGAATAAGTGTCGTTCGAATTTTATAGCTAACTTCCAAGTATTGACACCTCGGTGCCAAGTCGCGAATCGTAAAAGTTCTCGAGTAAAAAGAAGACTCTCTCCCGCATGCTTATGGTCGCGTTGCAAGTGAAATGTTTAAGAAATATCGAGCCTTTTTCACTGTTTCATAACGTCCTCTCCTTTATCTTCCAATATGCGTATAATGAAAGCACAATATGTTCGTAATGCGCGCGTAATCTATTTTGAAGCCGTGGCCCGGATAGGATGGGATTGATCCAAATTGACGTGCAGCTGAATAATAAGGGTAGTCGCCGTGTGTTAGGAACAAACATTATGCTGCAGGATTATCGCTGATATTATAATTAATGCTGGTACAGCGCATCTGGTCAGCCCAGAGCAAACATTTAGGAGATCATCAACTAACGTTTTGCAAGACCTTTCACGTATACAATTCCATTCATATAATATCGTTATCTTTAATGGAACATAAAAATTGTATTTCACGTACGAATTTTATACGCGCAGTCGTTGCTCGATCTTCGCTTTTTCCCCTGCCCATTCTTTCTCGCTTGTTTTATGGTAACGTGACTCAATATGGAGCCAGTCTCCATTTTTTATTGTGCTTTTATTTCCGATCCCGCGACGTACGAGCGGTCCGACGAATTTCTTTCTCGGAAAAATTTGCATCGTTAATTTTCGTCAGTGAACCGGAAAGCATAAAAAAATATAGCCGGTGCACTTGACGGGCTCGATTCTTCATCCGGGCTAGTGCAACGCGGTCGCGCTGTGATACTTCTCGTATCCACGTGGAAAAGTGGCGAAAAAACAAAGGAAATGAGCGACCAGGGCTCCGTTGGACATTTTTTCACTGCAGACAATTTCTAATGAGAACTAATGTCAACGAGCTTTCATATTCCTTGATTATTCAGTACCGCGTTTTCCAAAGCTTCATAAAGTCGAAACAAGGGTGGTTATTTGCAAATATTTTATTTTACGGTCGGAGTATCTCGAAAGGACTGAAGATCTTTTTTTCTCGGAATTCCGGAAAATGCTTTAAGTAAAAATTATAGATACTGCTATTATTTACAAAAATGGTCTTATACAATTTGTTTCTATCTCGAATACTTCAGAAGTACTTAATTAATTTCGTCCATACTTCTTAACCAGTGGAATTTATCGGCTAAATGCCCTCCTCATTTACATACTCTATACTCTACTTTGTCGAGATATGACTGAGACTTGGATAAATATTATAGCTCTTCCGTTCCGTAACTTTGGTCTTGCTATCGCGTCAGAAGGTACATTTCACATAATATGAAAGTTTCTGACGATTATAAAAACTGCCATTGGTCGAGATCGAAGTACGTAGGAGAGTTCTGTATCGAGGAGCTGGGAAATGGTGATAACGGTTTAGGTAATGAAGCTGGTCGATGTCAATGGTTTCCCAGAGGATTAAAGGGTTCACAGACGATAGGGTGTCTGGTAGACGGTGCAATTTATCTGGTGTGTCGCGACGCTCGACGGAGCGTAATATTGCCAATGAGTTATTAAAGGGCCCAACTTGAGAGATTCGCGTATGCCTCGATGCGATCGCAACGGGCGGTCAAGTTATGAATTGGCCGTAACTCAAAGTAGATCGTTCGAGTGCGAGGGTCAACAGCCTCGAGCTTCATCTTCTATCGTTAAAATACCATCGTTACCAGCCTCTGCAGTAGTAAAACGATTATCATAGTTATAGTTCGGACCATCCTTATCGAATTGGTTGAAGTTGCAATCACACGTCTTTATTCTACGTACGCAATTCCTTTTATATCGAATGATACTTCGTTCAGATTTTAATTATGTTCCAAATGCATAGAAGATTCATTGACAAAAAATGGGAAGCAGCGAAATAGCAGCATAATGCAAAACAAAATGAGAATTCTTTTCTCTAAAAATTTCCCTTGTTTTACGTTACGAACGTTACTCTCGTTTCTAAGAAAGTAGTTAAATACAAAGAAGGGGGAATGCATAGATCAGGACACAAAATTAGACGTCCACCAGTTCGCGTTTCTCCTCCTTCTAAAAGAAAAAGGTACTCCACTTAAATGTTTTTAAAGTTTTATGGTGAGCAGTCAAACGTTCGTTCTCCATCGTAAAAATCAGCGAACGATAAATCCCGAGAAAAATCGGGATAGTCACTTCGTTAGCTAGATTTGATTCCTACACTTTTTCCGTCTATCGAGCCAGCCAGGCCGGCTCCTCTGCCTGAACTATCCAGGCGGACAGTCAACTTTCGTCAAACGTATCGAACGGAAGTATCTGCTACGATATAAAACTGTCTGACTTTCGCGTTGGAGTCAGAACTGTCCACCGGATTTCTTAAGTTCCGACCGGGGGTGAAGCGAACCAAAAACTTCTTCAGGCTGATTTATCTCTGCTGTCGATTTCTCAGACAACGTTCCGTTCTCACTGCGTCGACTCACAATAATATCATTTTTATTATATACAGAATCAGTCAGTGAGTGAGAAGTATTTATTACATGATTTTGTCGGAATGTGTCGCGTACGAGTTCAATATATGATTGATGTATTTATGTCAGGATTTACGAAGTCACTGACTAATGGACAATTTATAATATTTCTTGAGACTTATCTTGCATGATAACACTTGTCCTTGCAATAGGAGAAAACGATTTTAATGAAATATCGTTTCCCAGAAAGAATTAATTGTACAAAAAGAAAGCGAGAGAGAGAATTTTTTGAAGCTTTCGGTTTCCTGGAGGACGAAATCTGTTTCGAATGGAGTCGCCTTTGAAAAGGAGAATTTAATATAATAATGTATTATAACGAGAATATAAAGCGTGTGCTGGTTAGCTGCGAGTCGACTCTTTTGACTCAGCAGAAATCGCGTACAGTGTACATACCGTCCATTCCTCAAAAGGATGGAGAACCCGTTCGAGAAGTTCAAGCTTCCAGAAATCTTCGTTTCGCTTTATGGAAGTTTCCTTCTGGAGCAAGAAAAGTGGAAGAAGAAATGCTCATTGACTTTTAACTAAATGTTCTAGAGAAAGGAGTAGCTTGAGTGAAACGGGCAGAGTCGATGTTTCTTTTATACATTTCAATTTGCCCGGATTGTATCCTAAATTGAATAGGCGGTCCCAATAGCCCACATTGCACGGTTTTTACCTATGCAAGGTACAGTAGTCACTAAAAGTTCCTCTGCACCATTCATTTATTAATAAATAATACATAAAATACATAACACATTAAATTTCCCAACAGCCTCATAACGTTATATTAATTAGGAATTTAAATGTGACATACTTCGGGGGATTTATAAAAGTTAATCAGAATATATATGATACTTTTTGTTTCTACGGTACATGAAATCGGCTTTTATTAAGGTCGTAACCTTGCTCGACAGCTGAACATGTGTGTGTTGTATTCATTGTTGGCTCGTGCAATGAAATTAACCCCGCTTTTCAGCTGGTTAAACTAAACCCATTCAATGAAATAAAACGTCCAGCACTGTGGACAGCTGATTTACGACCAGATGGGCTGACAAAGCTTTTAAACCACGAAAATTCTTAATACAATTTACGTTAACAGAGGGGGAAACAGTCATCACGTGATAATTCGATATTTAATCAATTTATAGAATTCGATATAAATGACGGTTGCCGTAGAGTAAAAATCGTATCGAGGGATCCGGGAGTAATGGAAGAAGCAATTAGAACGGTTTTCTGACGTCCAAACGAGAACTGCGTTTATTATCGATTTTAGAAATGAAATTACTAGACCGATCATTATGCGAATTAAAACATTTATGATATCAATTTAAATTCCTTTAATCTTCAACAACGTGGATTTCACTTTTGATCTTTCTCGTGTTTCTATGAATACATAAAATCCGCAGATAATTTTATACAGAATTGACTCCATTAACATAAAGACAGACTTAATTAGAGGATTACATTTTATTAAGTCGTCAAGTTTGTACGAGATGGAGCAATTTTTCTCACGAAATAATCATGATAAAGCTTTGAAAAAGCATCGTGGAAGTATTATAAAAAGGAGTAATTATTACTCGTTCTTTCGAGGTAACAACGCTCGAAACGTGGCGTAATATCAGCAAGAAACTCGTGCTCCATGAATCTTCATTTCTGAGCAATTACTTTGCAATTAACTCGGGGCGAAGACAACTGAACGGCGGGACGGCTTTTAAAACTACATTTTTCAACTGGCGCGGCGGCGTCGCAGCAACTTTTAGATTCAGTTAGAAGCGATTAACGAGCGAAGTTAATATTGATTAAATTATCGATTGTGTATAAACCGATTTCGAGTTTCATTTAGAACTTGGCTTGACAATTTTTCACGACGAGCTCGGAATCTCTCGCCTGGCCGAAGGACTGATTTCATGGGTGAAAAAAAGCATGGTCGTCGAACCAGAAATAATTACGTGGCGCGGAGCAACGGTATTTGCGAATTCTTTTTCTTGTTCAGCTTCATTCCCGATCGCGCATTCTTCAGATCTTCCGCGAGAATACTCCGCAATAAAATTCCAATTACCGTGAAGTGTCCCGTTCGACGAGCTCGGTTTTTATGAAATTTTCACGAAGCCGCGAGATCGTGCACGCATCGGTTGGTCTGTACCGCGATCAATTCCGCTACTGTTTACTTTGTCAAGAACCAAGGGAACTTCCGATGCGGAAATGAACGCTTCCACGTAGACGGTCAAACAAATGGCTTCGCTAACTCGATGCTGATAGTTTCGTTATGGCTTTCGAGTTAAGTATCCACCCACCGACGATCCACCCTCGTCCCTCAGAATCGTCTTTAAATCCTCACCGTGTATCTTACAGATACTCCTCTCCACTTGGACGATCTCGAACCGCGTTATTGCTCGCTACAAATGGATGCGGTTCCAGTTCACAGATTAAATCATTCTCTGTAAAGATTGCACAGTAATCGAATCTGAAAATTAATTTGAATTACATTCGAGGCAGGATTTGACCCTTTCAAAGCGGGGCAACCAAGGAAATTAGTCAGGAAATTTCTTATGACGCAAAGGCGGCATATCGCGTGATCCACAGTACTTGTTAAATATATTGTTTCCGGTAATTTAAAACGATACCTTACAAGATAATTTCGTTCGTGTCTCAAGATAATAACACGGTCTCGTGATTTCGTCAAAATGAAATTAAGGAAAGACTGAAACATTTTTCAATTTACATTTAAATTTTTAGAAAATCAGGTGTACAAGAAATCTGAAGTTAAATCGATATCACAAATGACTTATTTTGCATAACACAATGTCTGATATGCTTTCGGTATTTGATATTCGTAACAATTGAATTAGCAGAAGGTTTGTATTTACCATACGTAATTTACGAATCTGATTAGTTGAAAATTTCTGGCTGTTCCAAACTTCCCACTCTTCCTATTAGAAACTTCGGTCGGGCAAACTCGAAACATTTGCGTACATCTTTTCGTTAATTATTCAAATGCATTCTATCTCTGACCCGCGTCTATTAATCCTCGCAGAGTTTAACGCGAGCAAATTCGATATTTGTATTTCATGTATACAGTTACATGCATTTAATTATTCATACGTTAGACTTTTGGTGAATTTGATTCATTCTACAAGCAGTAAAATTCTATTGTACTTCATGTATACAATTACATGTATTTAATTATTCATGTTAAACTTTCGGTGCATTTCATTCATTGTACAAGCAGTGAAATTGTATTGTGTATGCAATTTCAATCCGACACGGTGAGAATTAATAAAAAAAAAATGTTTCGAAAAAGTTGAAGGGAAACCTGATGAAAAAATTGTACGCGGAAAAATAATTTTAGTTTTCAAATTTTTGGTTTGGAAAGGGAGAGACCGTGTAAAAAAATTTTGCTGTCTCCGGGGAATCCGGCGAGCTGTCCGCGGTGATAATAAAAAGATACAACATGGAACGGTCGAGGTGGACGACTGACAATAAATGGGATCGATCGTTGCAAGTGTCTAGACAGCAAAATATCGAGAACAATAGGAAGACCACGAACCAAGTGTGTCATTTGCGTGCTATCACTGAACGTAAATTACATTTCTTCCATTTTCCTTCGTTTCCTCTTAACTTCATCCTTCACCGCAACCTTCGGGCTAGGAAACCTGTCATTTGCCCATTCCGAATCGCAACATAATTAGAGAAGAAACCGGCGAGCAACGTGTAATTCAACATTGATACATGTAATTTCTCATACAACAGGCGGTGAACTAAAACTATTCACTGTTGAACTTGAACTTCGTTTCGATGTACTAACAAAGGCACGCTTGTACTTGTGCTGAAAATAACTTTCTTATCTAAAAGTTGACAGCATAATCATACAAAGCAGTTGTTCTTAGTTACACAAATAGATTCAGCTTCGATAAGCAGGAACATGTTTACTATTAGACTCTTCATTAATAATTAATTTCTCTAAAATAATTAGCATTAATTACAAACACTTATACAGTCAGAATTAAGTTAGTTCTATTATAAGATCTCAGGGCATCTACATAAAGACTGAAATCAGGTAGGATCTATCGCACATACCGGCACTTTTAATGTTCCATTAATTAAAATGCCAAATGAGTACATTTTCCGTGCGCAGTCTTCAGGGGCTAATAAATATGTCGAGTGTTCTGCCACCGTTACGCGCGTTAATTCCGTATCAAACGCATTGTGTGAACATATTTACTAGATAGCTGATGCAATTTTACATTGCACCTACGTACAGTCTCGTTTGAAACTATACGTGGACACACGTTTTACACGGTTAACAAAATCATTTACAGTTTCAAAGTGATCAATGTTTCATTAAATATTTTACCAATGGTTATTAATTTTTTTATCGGGTTCAGTGTTATTAAAATCGACAAACATTGTTTAACAGATCTGTTCATGTGCTAGAAAAAAAAAGGGATACACTTTTCAGTAGTGTTCTGTTGCCGAGGTGTTTCGAGCACAGTCAGTGAAATATTTATTAGGGTTATTTAACGTCGCACGATTTTATCAGACTACGGACTTATGGTGTTTGACGGTGTGAGCCAGATTTAAATTAAACTTACTGGGTTTCGCGCTGTAAATTTCCCCGATTAGACGACTTAACGTCCCATTCTATTTACGGCTGCGATATTTATCGCGACAGACTATTTTGCATACCGCAGTTATCTTTTGTCTTGAAGAATGAGAAGACTCTTAATTATCTTCTTATCACCGAAGGAATGCATTGATGTAATAGATAAGATTTTGCTCTGTTCCAAACAAGTACACAGTTCTGGAGTTTACTTCTATCTCTAAGGAAGTTAACTTTCTTATCCTCAGACACAGGATTTTCGTACATTTATAAAAGTTATGTTAGTGTGTTGAATCTAGAATAATGTATTCGGTAAAAATTTAACAAATGTTAGAAGTTTTATTGGATAGATAGAATCCTATCTTCAATTCTGCATTTCAAATACATTTTTCATAAAAATCTGCGATTTTATCACTAAAGATAATATAAGATCTTAAGATGAGTCGATGTAGCGTGAGAAATGGACTACTGACACAGTTGTACACGAAATCATCGGCGACGATTTCAAGCCACGTAATCCCCAGCAGCGAGAGAGAGTATCATCGTTACGGGGTTGGGCAAGCCGGGATCGATCCCACACGACTCGTTGCTTACTGCTATCGACTCGCGCGACCCGGCCGTCGTAACCGGCCGCTCGACGATTCTGGGGTTATCGGTATTGATTCCTGCGGCTAGTGGAATAGTCAGCAGTTCGCTCATTTTACTACCTCTTTCCGCATCTCTCGAACAAACGACCACTCGTCCCGTTGTTTTCAAGTCTAATGCAATTTCTGTTGACATCGTTATTGTGATCAGTCGTCCAGACAATTGGTGAATAAACAGGATCACTTCCACTATTTTTAATCAACGATTTTTAAAAATTAATAGAATATTTCATATAATAGTCGATCCAATGATTGACACAATAATTTATATTGCAGTTTCAATAATAGTTCCATTAAATAGAAAATTATACACAATTATTACGATGTCGATGATTAGGAATATTTGTCACATTCTTTGATATGCAATAAGTCTCTGAAATACTTGGCGTATATTTGTTCGAAGCGGAGAGCGGATTTGTCGGGTAGCGAAACGTTTCCCTGAAAGATTTTAAGGAAATAGACTGCTGATTGGAACAGGTTTTATGGATCGCAGCATTCCCCCAATCGAATACGGTTTCCTTGTACGGATTCGAACTTGTAAACGTATTCAACGTTCCTCGAACCGGGTTAACGCTTAATTTCGCTAGAGGTTTCGCGTACCTAAAGGGAAAACTCGCGTCGCCGGGATCGCTTAATATTCATGCAATTATACACTGATTGATTGGCAATATCAGGAAGAGATCGAACTCCGATCCGGCGAGAATGATCGAGGCGATAGGCATGAATTATTCATAGGGCGCGTTGCTGAAATATACAAGTATCTCATGGTTCGTTAATCGACTGGTCATCAGGTATCCGCGTGCACCGGTTTCTGGGCTGCGTATCGACGAAGATGAACCGTAGGTAGCAACAGTGCAAAGAGGGAGCATCGTTTCGTCTGGTTGAATCCGTACATTTCGCGCTGGTTACATCCATTTGTTTAAGGTTGCACGCCGTTCCCTTTGAGCATTGAGTGGAAAAAGCAGGCATGCACGTGAATACATATGTAGAATAGCGATACACAAAAAGGTTATTTGCACGTTTCGAATGAGAGCACTTGAATCAAAAGCAGGAATTGCTCCGTTTGAAAGAAAACCAGAACGTTTCCGGTGCGCCAGACACCGTGATTACTCGCGATAAGGACCGTATTTTGCTTTTTCTCCTGATAGAACGTACCTTTGCGTTAGATTCCAAACGTATTGGATTTCCGGATGAATCGGTTTCGCGCGAGAAAAGAACCTGCTGACTCGTCTGCGTCTATTTTAGTATTCTACGGGCGTGCTCATTTATTTTATTTCCCTTTGGATTACGTTTAACCCACGCAAAGATTCAATGGATCGCCTGCAACGGACCTCATTATGTCCCGACGACAAGAGGTACATAGAGTGTCTTTGAAATTGATAGCGAGCGCGCAGTTACCGTGCATCAAAGTCTGATTATTTAGGAATCGACTGTCTAGTATAATAGTAATGGTGATATCGAATGAGCCACGGAATTATATATAAAATTCATCTGCTTACGAGCGACAAATTATTCTGCAGTCTGCTAATAAATTCCTCGGCAGACGTTGACATCCGCTGGATCGATGCCAGCGGGTGAATGTTTGCCTTAAAACAGTAAATTATGAGTCTGAATGAAAAATGCAAGCGCGACTCGTTCAGTGATTGATCTCCAGCATCTTTCCGCGAGTTTCAAACGAACATGGTTTATTGCGTTCTGGCAAATGCTCAAGTCTTCTCGTATCATCCTGATTCTGTACCTAAACGCTTCTTAATTGATCGTTAAATAGCTCCGACTAAAAACTTCCATACAGAGTAGCATTGTATTAAAAAGTGATTTATCCCTTTCAAATAAGCAAAGAGAGGGAGCGATATTTTAACAAAGATGTAGGATGTAATTTCGAGTACGTGAGACGATCGCTTGGTTAGCTGCGGAAAATTCGTCTCGTATCGAGCGACGTCTCCGTTTTATTAGACGAGAAAATGGAACTCCTTATCGGAGTTTCGATACGGTGCGACCCCAAATGTCGTGAACCGATATACTTCATGCTCGTGTCTACCGGCACGACCACGGTATACGTAAGCACTTACTTTCCCCTCCGACAGCCGCACCGCGATTCCGCATCCTCCTGAATGCGAAATTTCAACGTACGGATGAGCAGACGCGAATCTGATATCAGGACACATGCCTTTGACGCCAAGAACCCATCTTGTTTCTCAAGCCTATTTCGTCTGTCACGGAGAAAACTATTATAGCCCGGGAGCAAACCTCAGCTCTCAACCCTTCGTTTCTGATATCCTGGTTAGATCCACAAGACCTTTTTTAAGATGAAGCTTTCTGTCTTATCTCAATTGTGCGTAAACGTGCAAAATAACATTCTGCGTGATTTAGAGAAAATTTTACAATTTTTAAACGCCAACGAAATTGTTTTAATAGATAGGAGATGATTAATACTTGTATAAAGTTGAATAGGACTTTCATAGCTCATAAAGAAAATTGTTGATTTTCTTTTACTTAATATGATTTAGCTTTATGATCGGCAAGAATCAAATAACACCTTCGACCCTCTCTTCTCCTAAAGTGCAATATTAAATATAATAGGTTCAATCTCTTTTAATACAGTATTATAACTTCGAAAATAAATGGGTATTACCCCTGTATTTTCGTTCGATTATCCCTAATACCTTCGCGGTTATTACCCTTCGCATAATTCAAAATTACTTTCTAAACAAGTGAAACCAAAATTGATACTATGCTCAGTTTTATTTTAAGTATAGGCTATACTTAAACAAAGCTGGCATGCTGAATTTGTTATTATAGGTTCTTATTACTATTAAAAAGCTACCTGCAAAATTTTAAATCAATTCATGGGTTTTTTGAAAAA
>NW_017179105.1:2651022-2665463 GCF_001652005.2 Ceratina calcarata
CTGGTTTCAGTGAAGCCAAAAGATTGCCTTTCACTTGCTGATGTCAATTTTGGGGAACTGCTCTACCTATCGGTGAGTGATATGTATTTGTACACTACGTACCAGCGTGGAAAGAAACGAAAAGCGTGTTTCACTCGGTCTATACTCAATATTGCTATTTGATTTTCTCGAAAGCAAACCCTTGTTCGTGAAAAACTAGCGTTTACTCGTTTGGACTTGCGTGTCACTTATACGAGTAGTAAACTTCTACAAATTCACGAGTTGACAAAGTTTCATTCTCATCACTGTTCTTACGAGACAAACAATTTGACAGATTTTTGTTTCTAATGTGCATTGGAGATGCATATAAAGACGTACTTTTAGAATAAGATGTTGGGACGAGAATAATACGCGACCATAAGTTATGGCGACATATGATGTTCAATGAAATGAAAGTCCCTTGACGTTGAAATATTAAAAGCGCACGCTACACCAGTGCCAGAGTCATATTTTATACATTTTCGTCTCCCAGGAGAACATTTTTAATTCAGAGACGTGCTATTATATTAATACACATATTTTCTTTTATTTCAATTTGTTTTCTCAATGCACGAACAGAAAATTAAAGTTCCAATTTTCCACGAACGTTGGACTATTAGTTTGTCCAGTTTATTTTATGAATTGTCTCACACGAGAATTTCTATTTCTACATACAAATTAAAATTGTTTTTTAAATATACGTCTGTTCAGGAATTCAATGCAAGGTTTATTTTTGCGAAAATATGAGACTGGTTAGCGCAGAAATGTTCGGGTACAGAATACTAATTTCGAATTTGAAAAACTTCGGTCTGGAATCTCGGGAGACAAGGTTGTTTCTTGTGAAGAATTTGAGAAATCTGTTTTGCTAGGACGCGGGAGCAGGATAGGTGGTCTATTTTCCCTCGATGAAAGCATAAAAACCGTCCGCGGAAAATCTTATACTCTGTTCGCCCGTAACTATTCACCCCGGTAGCTCCGGCTCATTTATTATTTATGAATCTCGATTCCGCGAGTACCGCGATCAAGAGACGACGTTAAATGTTACGAGAATATTTTTGCCAAAGGTCTCCCGACAAACAGCGTAGCAGAACCTCGTTAGCAACTCCTTATGTATCTACGCGAATCTCCTCGTCTCTCGTACAGACTTGCAATTTAATTCTTAAGTAGTTTTTAAGGCAGCTCTAATATTACTTTTCGTTACTCGGTTGTTTGGATGAAAATGAAAATGGGAGCTATTTACAAATTACTCAGACATTAATCGCAGTTTGGAAGTTAAGTTGTTTGGAAAATCGTAGACAGTAACTGCACTCTCATTTTCACGAGATGATAAATATGCAAGCGGAAAGTAATTACGGGTGGTCGCAATTCAAGGGGAAGTTAATCACTCCCTTATTTGTAAAAATTAGACACTTTTCTTACTTCTAATTACGAGATCAACCAGTTTGTATATCTTATCCTTGATTCGAATTAATGAGCATGAAAAAATGGAAATGAACTATTACAGAAGATTCCGATGCTAAAGAGGGAATTAAAATCTGCGAGGAAATTAGGGACGTCGAGGGTTAAATTTATTAATCCAATTTACTAACTTTTTTTATCGTCATTCTTAATGCATGAGCTTTCGTTTAATCAAAAATAAACTTTCTCAATTTCCAGCTTTGCCTAATTATTCCTAACCAAATTCAATTTGCATCAGTGATCCATCGCTGTAAACATTATAATCAAGATTCATACAATGGTCGATACAATAATTGATATAATGTTTCACATAATGATTGACGTAACGTTCGTTGATATAATAACAATCGGTACTTCGTGTTAACGACGTGTCGAAATATGAAACCGCATTTAGAACAACGTTTCATACTTCATGAGAAATGCGAGGAATAAAATATAAGCAATCAAAGGAATCGAGTTTGATGTGTCGTGAGGAAAAATTCTTGCCAGAGACATATTGCGCGTGAACTTGGAAGGTGACTCGCTCGACTTCAAAGAAGTCTGGGGAAGTTCCATGAAACTCGGGCGTGATATTAAGTACCACGGTAAAGTTCGTAAGGGTCTTCGTACCGGGTCCGAACGTATCGCGTTTTCCGCTCAGCAATCATAATTGCTTCGCGTGCTGTCGAACGCATGCCTGGGAAAAACTAGTTTACCGAGTTTTGCGTACGGTTGTCGTGTCGAGGGTGCGAGACGCGCGTAATAATTATTTCAAGCCGCTCGATCAACGGAGGGCTAAAGAACGATGGTAATGAGGGCTGTTTGCTCAGCGGGTGAACGCTCGACGCGTCGCGACGCACATAAGAGGCCAGTGCCCCTTCTATTCAAAGAAGTGCTCGACGAATTACGCTCAACGCGAACCTCCCCGAGAATACCTTACTGTCGGATATCGTAAACGTTCCTGCTAATTCGAGAAACCGGGAGCTGAAAAAAAAAAAAAAAAATTAATTTCGACCCTCGGAGTTTGTTCATTCGGTTTTCTGTGGCTTTAATTAGACCATGTAATTAAAGAGTTGGTGAGTTTCAGAGTACTTTTACCTGTGCCATTAGTAATAAAGTTTTCGAGTAATCTTGAAAATACTTGAATTTGTGAATATATCAAAGATCGGACGTAACGCGTTATTAATTATGGTAATGAATCGCGATCTCGGTAATGGAGATACATTCATCACGTTTGCGCTAGACCGCAGTTCAAAGCAATACTTTATTAGGAGACACGTAACGTACTCATTAATAGTACAGTCTCATATATTATTCATTTGACCCAGTAATAGACTTCATCGTGAGAACGAAATCAGTTAATAATAGATACGATGAACTCGTATGACAAAGTACTTTTATACTTCGTGTTCGCGGTTTCAAGGAACTCGTCTGTCGTCAACGGCACGTGAAAAACACGGTATAGGTTCATGGTTTCGTAAAAATCGATGAAAGTCTTGGCGCGAACTCGAAATTAAGTCAGCCGGAAAATTTTGTTCCGCGAGGCGTCTAAAAGCAGAATCCATCTATCGCCTTTCAGGTGGAAAATTGTATGAGGCCAAGTTTTTTTCCCCGATTACTTTGTTGGGAACTTGAGAAAAAAAAATTGTTTTCACGTGGATAATTCTCTCCTCAGGTTTTTCACAAAACGATCTGTTATCCAATATATTGTTATTCATTAACGTCGTCCATTTCTGCATACTCGAAACAAAGTTCATGCGTTGTAATAAGATCGTGTGCTGGTACGAACTTGTATGTGGGCCTCATACATCATTTTTATGTCTTTCGCGCCTAGTACATGCCTGCCTGTACATGTTCTCTATGTGCCTCGAGAATATGGCTTCTCAGCACGAAAGGGATTTCCGTTTTCCTGTCTTCCCCCATCGTTCCGTCGTAAATGCTAAAAAATCATCGGGACTTCCGAGTTTGAATTTGCGCGTCGTAACTTCGCGGCAGAGACGTGTATAAAAAGAAAAAGTGTTGTTAATTCGACGGCCTGGTTACATCAATTAACAACGGCGGTATCGAGATTGCCAATCCCAATCTTCGATAATTGCGCAATTATCTTTCACTTCCGCAACTGTCGACACCAGGCGTAAATTTTTTCTCAATTTAATTGCTTCGGTAGAGCGTCGATGCTCTTACGTTTAATTATGTTCAAAGATCTTGAACCGGTTCCCGTTCATTTATAAATCCGAGCCCCTATGTACCGAGGGATTTGTAAAGGCTCTTCAGCATTATAATCCCACCGATTTTCTGGGTTCCTTAAATACTCCCTGGCTCCTTCACCCCCGTCATAAAAAAGACCCCTGCAGTTTGTGTCTTCTCTCGTTATCTCATCCTTCTTTTTGCCCATGAGAACACGGCAGGTCGTTACAAACGTAAATCTTTCGTGGACGATAATACGGTAGAAACAGGTTCTGTCATCAGTCCGAGAAAAATGCGATCGGCTCGAATCAAGCATATCATTAGGTTTGGAGCCGTGAAATTTTATTTAAGCGGATACAGATGTGCGCGCAGGCATCCTTTTTATGCGATTCTTCGAGGAGCTTACGGCTTTGCATAACTTAAGTAAGTGGCGGTGGAACTGAAATTGTAATCGAAATACCTTAAACTCCAATGTCGTCCATTTATATTCCGGAGTTACGTATTCTGTCGTATCTTTAACAGTCAATTCCAAAGATAGTGCGTTTCACTAAACGCGATAACATTTAAGAGTTGTATTGGAAAATAGCTATTGGCTAGTCGCCTTTTTTTTATCAACGTTCGCTTCCTGGTTTCTTAGTCGAATAAATTCCCTCGTCAATAATTAAAGATTTCCGCTCGTTCCATTTTTCCCCATTCATTCCTACGCTCAAGTATCGTTTGTACGGGGATCTACGTTAATTACAGACCGTGAATACAAGCTATCGATAACGAATGCAAAGCCCGTAGTGTTTATCTAACTAATTACTACGCGTAGTTGGCTCTGAGCCAATTTTTATCTGCCGATAAAACGATACCGATACTTGACAATTAGCTACGGCGATTGATTGTTTACAACGTCGCCGGTAAGCACATTTATGCCTCGCATGCTGCATAAAATAACGATGGAACGCTGCGAGGACGGGTGGCTGGGGTAATGCTAAATTATGCAAATTGTTTGAAAGCAGATACTTGCATTATGCAAAACCGTTGAAGAAACCGATACAACGCCAATGGCCAGGCGGTAGAGTTTGCACGAATTTCAATTGTACGTAACGTTGCAAGAATCTACTCACTCTAGTCGATGATGGATATCGTCAGAAATAGAATATTTTATTTTATTATAAACTTTCGTAAGTGAAATTAAATCATTTCTTCGGATGCTTTCACTAATGCAGCTTGTTATGAAACCGTCGTGGGACAATGGGGACAGAAAAATTGTATTATGTTCCTAAACTTTCAACGCAGAGGTATCATTCAAATCCCAACGAGTAGCAAGTTACAGATTGGTTCATTTGTCACTTTACAAGGTTACAGAAGTTACTGCTCCCTGACAGACGACCTCTCCGTTCCCATGAGTCCAGTTTTTGTCTTAATCGTATTCCATCGTCAACCTACATGTATTCCTACAATTCCTCGGGATATCGTTGTAGAAAATCTGATACCAAATAGTACACGGGTCATCGTACCGAGCAGAACCAGAATTGTATCAAGCGATATATGATGTATTACTGCTTCTAATTTGCTTCGTGTTTGTGCGATGCAAGTGGGTTAATCTAATTTTCCCGAAAGGATTAACGAAACTTCTGTGGACACGGGTCCGACCTATCGGATTAAAGTGGAAACACCTACGCCGAGTTCAAAGTGTCTTCTCTCAGTTGCTGCTTCCGTTCACGACGCAATAGCTTTGAACCTTTCGCGCGTTTCCTTGCCAAAAAGTTGTGCTCGCGTGATCGTGTTGGTTTACTCGTCGTAAGTCAGCGTCGACGTCGCCGCCTCTGGGATATCGACGATTATACTCATGTAGGTAACGCCCAGGCGACATCGATTTATCGAGGGGAAAAAAGTTGGCACGAGACACAAGCACTCGTGAATGAATAGATATTACACTTCGCTCTCGCATGGAACAAACTTTTCAATGAGGGAAAATTGAGGAAACTATAGAATTCTGTTCCCACTTCATACACGCTACTGTGTCCGGAACAGTTGCCGTGGGATAATGGCACACCAGGTTGCACTAATTAATAGACTGCGAGTCTAAAAAATGCTCTTTTATCATTTAATTATAGTATGATCGATATTATGATAACGGTTAATATTTGATGCACGGTTTACTAACTCAAGTTTTTAAGGGACAGTAAGTGTTATTGAACTCTGAGTTCTTGCGGGAAGATGATACGTTAGAACAGCAGCTGGGAAACAGGAATTACGTGATAAAAATGAATATATCAAGTATCCTCTACTTAAAATTTGACTGCTGCAAAAATGAGATATTATCCTTATTAAATTTTCTCTACATATCCAAGTACCTGGTGTAAGTTACTTAAGTGAAACGGAATTGCTTGTTAAAGTTCCTGCAAATATTTTTGCAGCTCTCTTATCTAGCCATGAGCTTCAACAGTCTTTCATAAAAATTAGTAAGCACTCTGGAGAACTTAATTTATGATTAAAGTTTTGTTCTCAACTAATTACAAATTCCGCTTCTTGCATTTTTCTTTATCTGAATTAAATATGCGCATAATCAGGGGTTTAAGGGGGCCTGGGAAATGTCTTGGAGCGAGAATGCATATAATCTGTAATTGCATATGAATACTCGGACACGAGCGATAGGAAATTTGCATATGAAAGGATTGAAACGACGTTCTATATGGTCAAAGTTATTTCCACCTGCGAAAAGTATAAATGATAAGGTGTTTAATGTACGACTGGCACAATAGGTACACGCTGTAGTCGGAGACAATGGTGCCATGAGTTTACTAATACCAATAAAAGTCAAGCCTGCACTAGTTAAAATATTGAATCGGTTATTGGATTCTCTATTGAAAACGTTATCTGCGCTCAGCAGGGCAAAAATATCCGTTCGACCTGTCACCTAATCGCATAAAGAATCAGCCGTGTACGTATAATGCAGAACGTTAGATAATTCTCGATGCAGTAAAATGAAATTATATTAGACCCTGGCAACAAGCTTTCAAGTAAAATAAAAAATTCTATTCTAAAAACGATTAAATACTTTAAGGGTTCTTAATATGTACTATCACTGCATTATGCAGATACAATGAGCTGAGGTAGGAGAATAAAAATAATCCACTAGATTCGTGGAATATTTTTGTTTGATTCCCTGGAGTGAGTTACGTGGCCAGTAGAGTAGATAATTGGTTGTCTTCCGGCGAATGGACAGGGAAACGCGCGTCGAATTTCGGCTAAACCAAAATTGAATCCCAGCCGGGCTACGGAATAGTAATTATCAAGCGAGTTACATCCCGTTATCCAGTCTTGCAATAAATACCCATCGCTTCCCATCCGAAATTTTCCGTGTTTGAGGTCAGCTTGATTTTTAAAGAAGTACTCTGTAAAATAAACTGACAGGTTGATACTGAAGAAACTTATCGGAGGGATGCAATTATATTCACGGCATGTATCCAAAAGACAGGGACAGATAATTAGGGTGTGCGTCTCTTCGATACGATAATTGAGGTCTCGATAATAAGGGTCGGGAACCGGTACAGGTATCTGTGTCAGGGTAAAAAAGAGCAACGAGAAATCGTGTCCGAATAATATTACATCGACTTTGTGAAATAATTATGTGCAACCAAATCCTGTCTGGCAGAAGTTCGTTGCTCGGTGAATCGTACAAATCGCGTGGACAACTTTAAATTGAAGTCCCGCCTTTGAAACAGTCAGCTTAACTCAACGCATGAAATAATTCTGCTCCATTGCGCCACGGTCGTGCATTGGATAATATCGTTGGTCGCGAATTCAAGTGGAAACTATTTTTTAACAGACGATTATTACAGATGCGAGCACGTGAATTTGCACGAAGCGAAATGATGCTTCTACAATTCTTTTAATATACATTTTCCTTGAATTTTAAGTTTCTTGCCTTCGTACAGATATTTAATTCAAACGGTAATTGCGCTAACTGCAAAGCATGTGTACACAGCTGTGAATTAGTACGTGTGTTGCATAAACATGAACCCGGGTTATAACACGTGTCTATTAATCCATGGTTTAACGTGCATACACAGGGAACGTTTACGTACGGTCTACTGAAGTGAATAAATGCACTGGCTTCGGTGCGTAGCTTTATGAACTGTATTTTCGAAAGTATCTACATTACGAGTAATAATCGCGGAATCAAGTTTTAATACTCTCTGCCAACTAAAAGACAGCTCAATGCTCGCTTCCTGTAGAACCTATAGAAACTGTGTGAATTCATGCAACCATAATTAAAGAATTATTCTTCGACTGTTCTAAGGTCATCGTTAATAGAAAGACGTGCATATTCTGATGTACAATAAATCTTCAAAAAATGCATCAATAAATGTAAGAAATCTGATGAGGATTTGAACACAGTTTATAAATATTATATGTTACATTGTAACTCGTTTGATAAGAAATGTACGATGGTACAATTTGGAATACAGCTAAAAATATGCGATAAATAAGAAACGACTAAACTGCGAAATGTGATCGGTGTAAAATTTGGCTAACTTCCACAAAGTAGCTTCGAAGTTGGATTCCGTCCAAAAAATAGTACCACTTATTCGTTAAGATGAATGTAGGGTGGTAGACCTCTTTCGGCGGGTGGAACGGTTAATTTATAGCCGCATTGCTTTCGATCGAATCGATTACACTCGTTCGTTAAGGAAACAGCCGTGCACTTTCACACCGAGAATTTTACCGACGATCTCCGTTCCACTGGATTGGCCGAAAGTAAATTAGGGATCATTGCCTCCTTCTGTTTTCTATTCCGTTCGGATCTTTATGGATACCGTAACGATCAGCTTCGATCATTCCTCGGATTTACGGGCCGGAAAAGCCGCGTTAAAAGGTTCCTCGGGTGAAACAGAGCCGTGTCGAAAATCGTGCAACGAAATCGCGTTTTTATTACCGATAAAATCCGGTGATAAACGGGAAAGTAGATAGAGGTTTTTTTTATAGCGAATCGAATTAATGGGATCCGTGGACAAAGCGCAACGATTTAACGTTTCAAAATGATTTCCCATATGTATGCAAATTCGTTTTACGCGTTCATGGTATCAGAAGGTTGTGCGTGTAATTCAGACAGAAAAGATAGCGTTTCGAGAGTGAACATAACATAGTATGCAAATTGCATTCCGAAAGTTTTTACGCTGTCCCACGTGACAGAACTTTAATAAAGAACCTTGCCAGCTCCTCTGTCCAAGAATCGCAAAGCAATTTCAACCTTTCATGTTCTTTCAGTGTATCGAGAAACAAATATATGAACCGTGAATGAAAACGAACGGACTGATTCCAATTTGAATATTTCTATTTCACCGTGCAGCTTTCATACGCCAACAACGGCGGTGAAACTGACGTTTTCGATCGCAGCTTCACAGTTCGCCTGTTTTAAATACCCGATTTGCTTGGAAATGCGTGCACAGATCTTCCTGTATCGCGTAAATAACGGCAAACGTGTTTCGTTTATACGCGAAAATTTTACCGGCGACGGTATCCCAGTCGATTTTTATACAACCGCGAATTGAAATTCACGCGAGAATAGGACAACTGTTTGCTCCTCGACGAGTGCGTATCCTCGACAACGTATCTGCACTTTGGAACAGAGATGCCATAAATTCTGCTGTTTGCAGTTTTTCTCGTCCTGCGTCCTTCCATAAATCAGATAAACTTATCGCCACGTTGTCGCCGCGGTGATACAAATCAATATTTTTCATTCTCTATCACCTTCCCAGTCGTCCACATAAAAATTTGCTGAAACATGTATGGAAACTTGATTTCTTCTCTTCTTTGAAAAACGAAATGGACATCGGATTTAAACACGATATTGCACATGCAATGGTACGAGAAGCGAAGAGGTTGATAAATGTGGAACGCCACGATCGAGAAATAATGTGAACAGCGAAGGCAAACAGCATAACGGATTTTACGCACGAGCTCGTGGTCTTTACTTGAACTTTACACTTAAGGTGGAACTCGAAGACAAGTTTCACTGGCGAACTGACGTTAAACTAATCCTAAACAAACTCTAAACTAACTATAATCCTAACAGTATGGCACACTTCAGGAACGTCTTTCGCAGCGTTACGACCCGTGCTGCTCATCAATTAAATTCACAATGTCTACTAGCGTTAATTGGAATTGATCGATCGCCAGAACTTACCGCCTCGTTGTGAACCGAGTCTAATAAATGTTTCTTACAGGCATTAATGAGCATAAAATTTTTCGTTCGTTCATCATTCGGTAAACGAAATTTAAGTAACCTTTTTCGTGTCTCAACTACTTGAGCACGTCTCGTAAATCGTCATTATTAGATAGTATCATGGAAACAAAAAGATCGTTTATCACGTTTTTTTCCCATTGCATCAATTCTATTCTAATGTTTAAGTTGGTATAAAAACGCGGAGTACCGCAGAATCTCTCCCGCTGGCTTTTATCTAAAAATGTTTTCGAGGGTCGCTTCGAGTAGGATCCATTGGAAACAAGCTTCCAAACTGCTCGAAAGCTCTCGTTCCTCTTCCCACAATCAAAATTTTTGCCCTGAGGGCAAACGTTATGTACATATGTATCGCGTGGTAGGTTAATATTTTCGTGATATCGCAGGTGCGCGCGTGCCCCGCGCCAATTATCCCGTTCCGCGAGCACAATAATTCCGGCTAGGCCGACCGGTCGTGTGTACCCAGTGGGTCTTTCGCGTCGCGACCATGCAATTTCTCCGAAATAATTATCGCCGTCTCTTGCCGTTCTTCTCTCTCTCTCTCTATTTCTCAAGCCGAGCACGAAATCTCGTTTCCGACGAAAAGACTCGTACCACTGTGCGACAGTGGCCAGCATTGTCCGAGGAAGGAGCAAACACTTCGTCTTACAATTAAACGAAGAACCAGGGACCGTTAATTGGACGGTGGAAAATACTTCAAAGGCGCCGTTTCGTTTGACTATCGTCGCTGCTGCTAGGAAAAACACCCTCTGATACCAGCACTGTTTCTGTTAATCTCTTTTTTTCTGCCACGTATTTCCACGACGATAAATTCTGTCAGATAAAATAGGCAAATTCGTTCTCTTAATGGGATTTACTCTTCTAAGATTACCTTATCTGAGTAAACTATCATCCCACTAAGCAGTTTTAGGTACATTCGGATAAGGTACCGTAAGATTGTAATGTAAGACCGATTAACGCATTTTATGCATTCGCAAAAATGTGTATTACATGTTTTTCAATCTATAAATGGATATTGGAAAACTTTTATTTCGTCCTTTTTAATTAAACTGGTTTTCAATTAACGCGATGTGGTCGGAGATTGGACGGCCGTGATACTGAATTCGTGCTAAGTATAAAACGTAAATGATGCATGAACCGGTTAAAGGTGCTTCTTAAGCTCGGGTTCGTGGAGACGGTGGAGTCATTTCTGCCCCGTGAATATTTAAAGCTTCTCTTTCACCGGTGGCAGACAGAATTCCGTGTCGCGGCGAGAATTTTCTACGTAGGAATGTTCCCGTCTTTGATCCGTGGTGTTTGAAGAAATTAATTCCTTCGGTTTGCGGACGTTCCTAGTCTGGGATAGCATTGCAATTCCTCGTTTCGAATATCACATTCGTGCAAGACATTCATTTTCCCATATTTAATAACAGCAGCTCTATTGATCAGTTCATTCGACCTGTTCGATGGACGGCGTAACGTTCGTCGATTAACTCGCTCCATTTCGGATTTCCTCTCTATTTGTCGGGATACAATAAAATGGTAAACAAGCTATTGTTTATTGAACGTATGAGACAAATAATAGTGTACGTAAGTACGGGATTTCGTTTTCAAATGTTAGCATTGGAGAAAAGAATGACGACTTAGACAGTTCAATTTTATTGACAAAGTAATCGCTTCGGCAAACGGAAGATGATGTCTTTAGTCCGGTAATCCGATCAGCTCTTCCTTCTCTTCCACTTTTCCTACTTTTCGTTCAATACCGACCGTATTTTTTATATTCTCTTTCTCTTTATCAATTATTTTTATTAATGATGCTCAATTAAGACCAAGTAAATACGTAGGAATTATCATTTGAAGATTCTAAGTCGAGTCGAGTCACTTTGTTACAACGACATTGTCGAACTCATATCTGGTTCCCTTATCCATTAACGTGCGCCCGTTTAATTAGATTGCGTACTTAGAGAGATTGTATATTTATGGTTTAAACGTGCCCTTCTTCCTCTTCATCGAGTTTCTGATCGTTTCCAGCAGGTTCAGCTCCAACTTCGAATTACACGAAGAGAAAGCTTTTCACTCATTCGATGTACCAATACCCAAGTAACTTCAATCGGCGTTTTCTCTAATTGTAAAAGAAACTAACACTGTATTTCAATGGAGCGCAGTAATCTTTTAAATCATTGCAACTTATTCATGCCTTTCACCAACGCGTGAACAAGTCTCGTGTTCCACGCTTCCAAGCGGTAGGGGAGGCTGTAGAAAAAATCTTGCTGCGAATACACAATGAAAAGCCTCGTTTCATTCTATAAAGAACCACCCGCGAATGCTAGTCGTTATACGCGATTAAAATACTCCGTTAATGGTACAGACGGCTCTTTTTTTCCCTTGCCAGTCGAGCAGAGTTTTTCATCCACTCGGGGAACTCCTCCGCCGGTTGAAAGAGGACGGTCGACCTACGCGTCGCAACGTCGCAATTAGGTCGAACTTCTTGGTCGTTCTGCAAAACACAACGTCGTCACGGGCCGTCCGAGGATAGCGGAAAACACACAGTCCATCTTGGGAGGGTAGTTTCCTCGCTGTACGGCCAATAGTGTGTGCGACACACTTCGTCCAACGAAAGGAAGACGAATGCCGCCGTGGCTCTGTTGTTCGTCGCTGTAAGGGGTCGTGAGTGCTTTTTGGGAACAAGAAATAAGAAAAAACGAGGACGTGTTTCTAATGTCTTGAGATAAAATCGTTGTTTGCCATCAAGATTCCCTGGCCAAAGTGATAATCTCTTTAAAAAAAGTATATATGTAATTATTTATACAGATTGGAAAATTACATACAGTATTTTTATTAATACAGTAATTTATTAAACGTTTATGATTTTATTAAAACGTATAAAAAATAATTTCATTGGATAAAATTAATCAGTAACTCGCGATTCGATCAAATAATAAAAGGAGTTATGTTCCTCGATATGAAAAAAGGAGATATCGATATGTTTAATGGTGGAACATAAAGTCTGATATAATGGAGACAATTTTTGCAAGTCGAACGGCTGAATATCTTCGCGGATCTCTCATCTGCATTTTAATGTCGATGTAAAGCCAGCGATCGACGTGCTACGCCCTTTCGTTCAGCGAATTTACAACTGAACTCAGTACGCTGGCTATGTACCTGCGAGTTTAATCGGATTTCATGTCCGCGGCTCGTAACAACGAGTAAGCTCCGTTTCATAGCTAACGATGCGCGCCGGCTCGTCGTCGCGGCCACGCAAAATAATAAAAAGCCTTTGAAACCAGTAAAAATCACGTTTTCAATGCTTGCCGATGGATTTACCATTGAGGCCGTATTATGCGTTATTGCTTGGTATTGCATATTTTTTTTTATCTTCGCATTCGAACGTCAGAATTAACATTCAATGGAAGCATCGTACAACGGAAGATGTATAAAAATTCCTTTTTTTTGTATCATGGCATGGACCGAAGGTAAATTATGTGTTATTGTAGTAAATGATCGAATTATTTCTTTAACCCTTTCACTACGACGGGCGTATATATACGCCCTTCGGAGTCCATCGATATATACGACGGGCGTATATATACGCCACCTGTATTTTTATACTTTGATACCTTTTCTATTTTACCGATTGATTCAAAATGGACTTTATCGTTCTTCGGAACATATGAACTACGCTTTTGTCAATTGTTTCGAACGATTTTTTATTAATTCTTATCATATTTGTTGTGATATTGCCGTTACAAGATGCAATAAATGATCCACTGGTCTGCGCGGCGCAGCAACCGACGTGCGTATAACGCGCCGCAGTGAAAGGGTTAAAACATGGCGAATTTCTCCCCCGGGTAGTAATGATTATCTACTGCGAATTCCCTTTGCAACTCGTTATCCGGCCTACGTGACAGTTTAATCGTGTGACGTTAAATACATAATGTTGTATTAATCGAGGCTTCATTAAGTTGTGTCGAGTCCCGAAATCCGAGGCGGAGCCGGCACAGCGAGCTATCAATGCCAGGCTCGAAATTCGTTTTCCTAAAACACAAAACACTTTGCGAGCCTCAGCGTTAACAGGCGAGGAAATTGGCGCGGAACAAAGAGCAAATCCCCGACAGAGCCGCGAGAATCAAAGGATTTTGATTGAAGCCCGGCTTTTCAGCGTTTTCGAAGCGCAGATTCGGGGCGTAGAGAAACGACGACGCCTCCGCGATGAAAGCCGTGTTTCGCGTCCTAAAATTTTTAACAAAGCGTAATGTTGTTCTCGTGTAAACATTAATGAGGTCTGAAGTACATGCT
Source organism: Ceratina calcarata (assembly GCF_001652005.2). Classification (NCBI taxonomy): domain Eukaryota; kingdom Metazoa; phylum Arthropoda; class Insecta; order Hymenoptera; family Apidae; genus Ceratina; species Ceratina calcarata. The sequence continues at coordinate 2,665,175 of NW_017179105.1, forward strand.
AAGGGAAAACGAAAAATCCGTGGAATTAGATTGGATGTAGGATTACGCGGTCTCGGTTTAATGCGCGTTGCGAATGATCAAAAGTTCATATGGCAAACAGTTAGTTGAGGAAAGCCTGCGCTAATTAACACTAGAAAGACTGAAACTTAGTATATACCTATATTGCCCAAAGCAGTAAAAATGACTGCATTGTGAAAGAATAATGTGTAAAGAAATTTGTCTAAAATTAATTTTTAATATTTTTTATATTATTTGCAGTCATATAACAAGTTATTAGTAAATGTTAACA
>NW_017179105.1:2665758-2680808 GCF_001652005.2 Ceratina calcarata
TCCTTGGGCAATCTAGTGTTAAGGAAAAAGTACGGGAATTCGAATTACTTAAATCGAGGCTGAATGATCAAAAGTTCATATGGTAAACAGTTAGTTGAGGAAAGCCTGCGGTAATTAAGGAAAAAATACGGGAATTCGAATTACTTGAAATCGAGGCCAGCTGTTCAATACTCTTTACACATTTCATTATTTCATATTCCTGATAGAGAAGATGCTGTATATTTATTTGCAATTCGAAGGACTGCGTGACATAAAAATTTTCTGAAAATTTTACACGAATTTTGCCAGGGAAAACCGCGTAGTAATTAAACCAGTGTGCTCGGGAAAAAGGTGTAAAAATCTCAACTGGAGATCTAATTAAAAATCGGGAAGAGAGAAGAAGCGTACATTGCGTTATATGTATGCGTATATTTTCTACGAAATTCGCATCTCGCTCGATCCCGGCATTAAACGTCACGCGGTTAAATTGCATTTCCTTTCGCTCGCGGGAACGTTTATCTTTTTAAACCGAAAGTTGCCCGCGCTGTAACCCCTAGTGAAGGTAGAAATGAGTTTCGCCCTTTTACGTGCCGACTTCCCGTGCTCGAACCGTCACTCACCGTCACCGTGGAATTCTCTCGTGTCCGCGTGCAATCTCGCTTCCTTTTTTTTTGAGATGCCCGATGTAAATGTTTCTTTTTATTCGCGGAATCGCGTCGGGTATAATCGCGAGACCATTAGATTGTCTACAAGGAATGCCGGACCGATCGCTTATAATGGTCAGCATCGATTCCATAGCCATTTTAGTACTACGCACCGAGAATGAAATGATTGACCGGAATAACTGCTTAAACGATCGCCAATTCGAATCGCGTCTACTCTCTCAATTAATTTCTGTCACGTGTATCACGCGTACTTCCGCCAATTACGATTCTGATGGTTAATGAACCTTTAACGAATATGGCTTTTTCATTAGAATCGAGTATCAACGTTTTCAATCTTCGTTCAATCATTCAGTTTTCACTTAGAATCGCTCTCATCGCAAGAAACCTGATCTGTACTTTAATTTCAATTCTACTATGCGAGGTTCTTGTTTGGCTCTTGGAAACTATTTAAAGAAATGTCCCACCCGTTGTATTAATAGGTGGCTGAGTTTAACAGTTTATAGACGGTGAACGAGCGGCGCATCGTTGCTACGGGACATTTGCCGAGAATTAAGACAAACCCTCTTAACAAAGCGTTTGACGTCAGTAATTTATTATACCGAACTCGTCCACAGACTTCTTATTTATATACAGAAATGTTCGAGGAAATAATCCGACTTGCAGTTTGATCATAAAAAAAACAGAGACTGGATTCTGGTCACATATTGTAATAAGGTATTCTGACTGAAAGTACGGGCGCGATGGCATAACGATGCGCTCAACGGTGTTTTTACCATTGGCAGCGAATACGACTTCTGAAAGTAATGTTTGATATTCTCCCACGAACTCCCAAAGAATTGCATATTAACGATGTACTCTGAATCTCAAAGTTAGCGAAATGCGTTTCTGATGGACACCGGCGAACTTGCGGAGCGAAACTTGTTTCTACGGAAATATATATGCGCATCTCTGACGTCGTTTCGAAATTAACGCGACTGATAAGCAACGAGGGCTGCATTTTAGAGAATTAAAAAGTTGTACAAATATTGTCGATCACTCCAACGGAGTCATTTTGAAATGGAAGCCTTACTCCTACTCCTATAGAACTATCGAGATACCGCACAATCTTCTGAACTCCGAGATGATAGCGATGTCATTGAAGCACTTATGGAGCAAGTTTGTACACGACGAGATTTCCGTCGATTACTTCTGAAACGTACTAGTTCAAGCGAAAAGCTAAATTGGACGATGAAAGGTGGGCCGCTAATGAAAACAAGTGTGCAACAACTGGGACAGAAGTTTAATTAAATTCTTGCGACGCATTAGAATAAATGAAACGTTTGATCAAGTAATTTCGATGCAAGCCCGGGGCAGAATGGACACGCTTCTATTTCGTCAGAATACATTAGTATGTTTATGAACCGCGACAGCCGCACTTTTTAAAAACGTACTTTACAGGTTGCACTCGTTAGCTCGCGTTTTGTATTTCCCGGTCTGTCGCGTTCCTTTTCTTCGACGATACACGGTCATAAATAGAAAACTGTGCTCTATGCTAATACAATGACGCCGTCGCAGTTTCATTCCCCGTGCGGTTGGCACTGATCCCTCAAGTTTATTCCCATCGCGTATCATCGCGTTGTTCTTGTTGCATCTAGCCAACGTGAACTATCGGATGACAGTGCAATAAATCCGTTCGAGCGGTTAAGTAACTACAGAAATTTTCCGACGTTTCCGTGTTCTCCTTGCAAGCTGTTTTAATAAAACGTATCTACTAGCGCTTTCTAATTTATCGCGAAAGAATTGAAAATCGAGATACCAGAGACTTTATAAGTGATATCTAAATTAAATCTGGTCTAACGAGTTTTACTTACGGCGTCGCGCGTGTACGGAATTAAAACGCGAAGGGGTAGCTGGTTTGAAAAAAATCTATTTCCGAAACGGTGTTTCCATTTCGCGAGTCACTCCAGCTCGGTTGTCAATTTAACTCCCCAGCTATCTGATGGGAAGTTAGATATGCGTGTCCTCTGTTACGAATTCATCAATGGCATTCCGAGTGAACATATGAGTTTCGCCCTTTGACGACGGATGCGAAAAATATTCGACGCTGCCCATGCCTATTACTCATTAATATTCTAACGGTACATCTCTTCGATCGGCCGTTTAAAATAAATTGCGATCGTGCCGGATCAGAGACGTAAATAAAATCCATAGCTTCTGCGTTTCAAGGCGAGGTGCAAATGAATGCTGAAAGATGGTGTATAGTTTATGTTACGCTACTTCCGTGTGTAATTTTCTCTTGCGAACGATGTCCAGGTATAATTAAAGAGAACCGGACTCGGGGTAAAGAAATATTATCCCGGTCGCTTTTATTGCGAGTTATGGGACGCGAGGCTTTTTTGATCTTCGATCTCAAACTCGTTCTTAGTAAGAATGAGAAATGATGATCGATGTATATCAAACCCGGGAAGTATTAGTCGATTTAAGAGAAAATTGCGTTCGCTAGCCAGTCAGTACTGGCATGGGGGTGAAAAAAAAAAAAAAACGAGAAACAGTTTATTGTGATCTCGATCGAGATATTGCAAGCAATGAGATATTGGCTAGCTACCTAGCTAGCTCCCTTATTACGCTAATCCACGTATTCGACAACCTATTGAATTAAACAGTCCGTTCGGAGATGCAAGAAATTTGCATAAATTTAAACGCTTCACGCGTCATTATTCATAAATGCATTTATGCTAACAACGATTGTAAGTAAATGTTTTTCTCGCGGCTTCTCGCAATCAATTTTCTTCACATTGAACTCATATTTCTGCGCTGCACTTTCCCAGATAAAAGTTGTACTGTTTAACGAGGTAACAAATGGTGGCAAAACGTGCTCGATCGTGTCACAGTGATTTGTAACCAGTCGTTAACTCGAACCCACCGTTCGATACCCAATGTACGTTGCGTCGATACATATGTACATACATACATACATATGTACGCCGACCCGCGTTACATGCACGTGACACAATATCATGTATACATATTTAATACGTTTAACGCAGGAGTGCGGTGTCTGAACGCTTAACTTGTTACATAACTCGTTTCCAAAAGTGTCGGGCAAATTTTTCAGAGGATACAGTTACCTCGTTATTACCTCGAAATTGTTACTTGCTATCCTCTTCCGGGATTAATTAAAGACGATATTTGCCGAGAAATTATAGTCTGATCGAGCTTATATTGATAGACGACATTCATTTATCAGTAACATTTCCCATATCATAAATCCATACTACATTGTTAGAAGCTCTTCCTTCCCCATCAACGTGATCAACCATGAGATTATTATCGTGTGTCAGTTTACTATCTTTTATTGATTTTCGCCCTTAATCCCGTGCCTGTACTCTGTTTTCTTTGTGCTCCTATCCATCATTTACCCTTAGCTTAGTCTTTTACCTATCTTTGTTAGTTCATTCCTTATCTACGACCTAGCTCTATCTAATCCTGACCTAAAAGAGCATCTGTCCGTGTGTCCTGAATTTTAATGATCATTTACCTGTTAAAAATGAACAAGCGGGCTCTTAAAGAATTTTTAATGAAATTAATATTTAAAGACAATGTAAGTTTATAAATGAGATTCATGAATATCATAAATTGTGTATTCGAGCGTAAAGTTATACTTAGATAATATTCTGTTTCACGAGAAGAATTTCTGAAGAATTTTTGGTGCGACAGTTCAGTAATGCGTTTCGGATATACGTAAATTCTTTCTGTATGGAAATCCGTTGAGCCAGCATTGACGTCACGTGGCTTTGCTCCGAAAAAGCCGAGGGTACGCTCGATAACAGTGGCCAGCTGCGTCTAGCCACCACTTAGTCTAATTTTCCCCCGATACTGCAATATCTCGTAAACCCAGCGAAAATTAATATAAGCTCTCATTGGAGTTTTTCGATCTTGTTGGTTGTATAATAATATTGATTCGTCGCGAGTACATATCGGTTTCATCCCATAACCGTGCTTAGATACGTAGAATTTTACTGCAAATATAAATTCGATTTACGCTTGACTTCTTGCTGGCAGCCGATCCATGGTTAATCGATAAACCAGCTCGACCAAACCCTATTTCCAAGAGACACATTTTTCTTTTACGCAAGCACACATCGGACAAAATAATATTTCTTTCATGAAACGTATACACGGATCGTATATTCTATTTTTGCAATTACTTATCTTGAATAGTGTGAAAACAGAAAAAATTCAGAAATAAATTCAGAATTCTTTCCATCTTTAAAAAATTGCAGTACGCAATTCATCCATGATATTTATTTATTTTTTATACATGAGAACCAGTAATCATAAATTATTTAATACACGCCCAGGTGTTCTTAAAACACGGAGATCCTCTTAACAGTTATACTTCGCTTCGTTATCAAGACTAATGATACGATGAGATCGAGAACTCTTAAATAATGACCGAAGTACACGTTGTTAAGGAACGTTCTTATCGATTTCGCTTTAAGCTCGCTGCGAAAAATGTCGAGCTAGTTTGTCGCTTTCATTGTTGTACCTGTCGATACGAGCTATTTAAACGCCGGGGAAACACTTTAAACGGGTCTTTTCCGATATCTTTAACAGCAGTCTTGTATACTACAACTTTCTTTTCTGCGAGCCTCGGCTCCCCGTTGCATCTATAAATCTTCTCGAGAGTGCTTTTAAATAAATATTTCAAGTAAATACTCAGGTCCTTAACAAAACAAATGAGTATTTTCCTATTAAATTTACAAGCGCGAACACACGTTTCCTATTTCCTCTTAATTTCATCAGTCGATCGGAAAATAATCGTCTGAGATCGGGGAATAGAATTCGTGTTTCAGTTTGTATTACACGGTCGAGTTATCAAATTCTGAGGACAATCTCGGTTGCGTATTGGATTAGCGTGGCACGATGATAGATATTCAGGGGGCAAATGCGATTTCGCGTAGTTTATGTGCGCGTCTTATCGAATTAATCCTAATAAATTCAGTCCCGACCTGCCGGCAGGGCAATTCGCAAACAGAGAAACTGGCAGCTGTAACTCAGCGGATTCTCCAGGCTCGATAACTCGTCCGGAGGTGAAGCTTTGTTAGACGATCTCCGGCGAGGGTTTTTATTTAGCTTGTCGAATGATGAATTTAATTATCTGGCTTGCGCGGCATCGAGGAACGGGATAAAAGGGACTTAATTAAAGACGGAACGGAATTGGTTTGTTCCTGTTTTTATTTGCGCCCTTTTTATAATGTTCGTTTCTCACCCGACAAGTTCTGGCAATTTCAGGAGATTTTATTTTCAATGCGACGCGTGAAATTCATTGAATACTTGTTCTGTATGAAAAATATTTGCGACTGCTATATCCCGCGAGTTCAAAGCGATTCAGCCTGGTCTCACTTTTAATTAAAATCTAATTGAATCCTGTGTGTTCTGAAAGTTGGACTTGGTTTCTCTGGGAGCGAATCTGGTCAATTAAGTTTGGCTGACGACGGGTGTAACAAGCAATTGTGAAACGAGAAGAGGCCTTTATCCCGTTTACGCGGGCCGTCGCTGGTGCCGGTAGAAACTTGATCAACCATTAGGATTGCTGCAGCTTCTTGTTGGATTCGCGGCGAAACTCGACTCGCTAACCGTCGAGTTCGCAGCCAGCCCTGGCTGTAACTTAATCGCAGGTTCGCTTATAACGCGACCACGGCTCTGAATCGTCGATGAAAATCGTTGAAGGGTTAACGCGTTTTAAAATTGTTTTCACTGCTCTCGCGATCGAAAGCTGGAATTTTCGGAGCGAATAATTGAAGCCGGCTGTTGCCACCTAAAAGGAAAAGGAGAAAGCCGTCTGGTATAGATTCCTGTCTGATTCGCTCCGATATGAAACGATTCATTTGAAAAAGTAGCATCTAGCCATTGTTCTAACGTCAATCTTTTTGCTCGGAATAGTTTTCAAACAGGGAATGATAAAAATATCTTTGACGTACGTTAGGAAAGTATCTGTCCAACTTTCTTTCCTCTTTCGTTTGGCAATTTCTTCGTTTCTCTTTTTTATTCCTCGTTCTCTGCTGGCAACCAGGAACACAGGAAATGCATTTCTTTTCTGGTCGATATGGCAATCGTCGGACGATGCTCCTGCGACATTTCCGTGGGATACTGTGATATTTAGAATTCCTGACAATCACGTCGCTCACTCAATTATAATTTGATAAAGGAATATCGTACCGTACTATGTTATGTAATAGGACATAGCCGTTTGTCATAAATAATGAAGTTGATACGAGTATATATAGTCTAGACTGCTGATCTTTATGTAAAATTAAACGTTTAAATACATTGAAACGTATCTTCGAATGTTCCGAGTACCGATTTATATGTTTGATTGAATTTTCCAATTCGAGGAAGGTTAAAGTTAACTGTAACGAGCACGATTTATCCCGATGAATTTCAGGATTTCTCCTCGAAATTACAAGCCGCTTTTATGCGCTGTCACGCTCGCGTATGCATATCCACGTTCCGGATCCACTTCGTAAAATAAAGATAGTCGATATGCGTCTCCCGCGCAAAGGTGGAACGAAAAAAAAAAAAAAGAATATGAGAGTGGACGAAGCTTTTCCCGTGTCCCGGTTAACGCTGCCGCCTCTTCAAAGTATTAAAATAGGCTGCTGCAAAGTAACTTATAATGGACATAAAAAATTGAATACAGAAAGAGATGAAAAATGAGAGTGTACACCTTTTCACTTGGCACCTATAGATTTCTAGTAATTGCGGTGAACCTCTAATTGACGTAAAATGCTTCAACGGCTCTCCGTTGCAATTACCGTAAACAGTTTACTCTCAGTTAAGAGCATTCTCATGAATTTCGCATTTAGAGCCCTCCGTGAAACGTACAGGCAGAGTCAATAAGGAGCGGTACGTATACATATATTCATTTGTCGTCCAATAATTTCATTGAAACGCAGCATGTATTGAATTTATTGATTAAACGAACTCTTGGCGAATTGAGATTCAATTCTCCAATTTAGACCTTAATGTCAGTGGACAAGTTTAATTGATATTTCTTATCGTTATATCTCCAACGATATTCAATCGAAAGCGCAAGAAACACAGAAAGCGTGTTAAACGCACAGTCAAATAGTACGCGATCGAAGTTATTTGACCGCGCGTAAAATTCGCAAAGCAATTTCCTGGTCGGAATAAAAAAACGCATCGAACTCCATGCCGAATAAGGGAAACGTTTCTCGCCACAGTTTCGAATGCCGAGAAAAGTTGGCGAAGGGAAAGTTGGAAAAGGCGCGACGTAAAGTTTCGGCGGAATGAAACAAAGGGCTGAGGCCTTGCGACGAAAGGACTGAACTCGATTATTTATATTCGCCCGGAAATCGTCCTTATTGTCTCGCAAGTTGAAAGGGGGCTTCCTGGATCGCTACTACTTTTCAGAAAGGATCGTAACTCCTCGACGATAAAATGTGGTAATTTATGGGAGCCATAAAGAAACCAGCTTAACCTGAGAGTAAATGTTTCTCGAACCAAACGTGTACTTAATGCAGGGATCAAACACGTGCTTGATTGCAGTTATCTTCCGACTTCGCTACTGTTTTCGATTCACTCTGGGAATACGACGCGGTTAAATGTCGAGTTAAAATCATTTTATCACTGTCAGCGGAGACGTCCTAGTAAAAAGAATTTTTGCATTTGAAACATCGAACGAAATTCGTTTTTCTTTAGACCGCGTTACGCGTAGATCGCAAGAAATATTTGCTAAGTAGAATAGAAGACCGGCGGCAGTGTCATTAATTCAAAAGTTTCCAAGTGCGAGTCGTTAATGCTCGAGATTCTCCAAAGAAATCCGTTTATTTTGAAGGGCGACTTGTTTGCGATCCTGTCATTAAGACTTTTTTATTGCTTCCCCCGGACCACCATTTAAGTCGGAACTTACATCCCGTCCGGTAGAACTTGTGTAACAAAGAAACTTTTCATCCCTCGGACCGAGACAAACAAAATACGTTTCCCTTATTCTGATGAGATAGAAATTCGATAATGTTTCATTTGAAATCCTCCCATCGATTTTCCAGAGAAATCCATGCAAATTAAAAATAGTCTACAGGATTCTAAATGAAGAATGAATATTAGTAAAATGTTAAATCACAAGATTTCTGTTCTCCAATCGAAGCATGCAATTCGTATTTCCAGAGGTTCTACATTTCCGCATTATTCGCTCTCGCATGTCAGTTCTCTATTCAATCCCATGTATGAATGGAGCACGGCCTAAAGTACTTCCTACCGGGGGGTCTCCTCTCGAAATTACACTAGCTGGGTTACAATCGCTTGAAAAACTCGAACCTGGGCGACCGTCCGTTCGTTAGGTTCTCCTATCAATCGCTGCAGTGATCGATACGCGTCGTCCGAAGAGATGGATTTTTATTAAATGTTCGACGCGTTCGGGGAAGTAAAGCGTAGCGCGTCACAAAGAAAAGTAATTTCCCATAAAAACTGGTTGCAGCGAAACAAATTTTCCTCGACGTCGTTTCTCATTACTTTTTTTACCAAAGAATATTCTGTATATTTAAAATAGTTAATATTGTTCGACGGAAGCATCAAGCGTATTATCCATTTTTTGTCATCAGTGAAATCGTAATTCTTCCTGGATATGATCTTTTTTTATTTTTTACGCGGACGAGTATTTTATTCTCCACGTTCGTATAATTCACACTGGCTCGACTGCTTTTTACATCCGCGGAAAAAAATTGTGTACGGATCGCGTTGTAAATTTCCCGATTTGCTGCCGCGGAACGGCGGCACGGATTCCTCGTTTGTTTCACACGGTCTTCTGTACGTGCGTCCTGTAAATCTTTAATTGTAAATTGAAGCGAGAGAAAAACAGCACTCATTGTTCGGGCGATACAATAGACTCGTTTTGACGAACAGCGGTTCGCAATAGAAGTCGTTCAAACGCACGTGTAAATTCCATCGTATTAGGAAATTGCAGTTAGAGATCGAAAATCTAGATGTTCGATACAAGTTGATTTGGAACGGGAAGGAGAGAAATAGGGACTGGGAGTCACGAACGAAACTATTGGCAGAATCGAATCGCATAAACGTTCCCGCTCGTCGATACTACCGGTGTGCTTACAGTTTTATCGTGGACGGTTTCCTGTCAGGGTGGAAGCTGCGCAACGACGCCGACCCGCATTTATATGCCGGGTTCGTTCAAAAGCAACGACAAACCTATGGGTAGAGAACGTCGCGTCAGTTCTACCGATACAGTCATTCTTTTTCCACTCCTGCGGTAGTCGATCGTAAACTTCTCTCCTTCCACCGAAAATGCACCCGGCGAGACGGTGTATATTTATATACTAGTATCTTTTCACGTTTCTCTATCCGACGTGAAAATCATAGAGCAGAAACGCTGGTCAATTTAATAAGAAATTTGCCTCGTTGTGAAATAGCTTTTTTAAACGTAGAATAATTTCTCACATTCTCGTTGGGGAATTTTATTTTCAATTATGACGTAAAATAGTGGCTCGGTATTTAGGAAATTTCTTTTTTATGACCCAGCTGTGAGTAGCATGCGGTGTTTTTTTGAGGCCAGGGTAGCTCTCAATTAAAATGGATCGCATGTATGCGTTTCGTCATTAAAAAGCAATTTTCCATGCTCGAATAAAAATACGTGACGACAATAATAACAAGCGACTGGTAACGAACGAACGCGACGCTCATGAATAAAGTTATTTTTCCCATGCGAGATCGTCCAAAATTAATGGAAACTTATTTCCCATAAAACGATTCAATTAAAATAATAATTTCGTGCGATTGTCTAATTTTAAACGATATAGAATCTCTCTCGACGCAAATCGGCAAAAGCTGTTATAAACTATTTCGAAGTTAGATTGAAATTATTAACGTTCGAACGAACAGTGCGTTTAAACTTGTTCGTAAATTCTTTAATAAATATTTGTGAGAAATTCTCTGAGACGCGCGCGTTCATAGAATGACTATACAAGCAGAGTCACTGTACAGCATTTGCAATAAATTGCTTGTGCAAACGGTGTGTCTCAAACAGAGTGGATTCGGGAAATTTGCAATATCAATAGGGCGAGGTTCGCGTTCAATTTTCTATAACATTTGCGCTGCCGAGATCCAGGATCCTTTTATTTAAACACTCGGCGCTCTCGTACAAACACGAGGCCGTGGATAGTTAGAATTTTCCGTTTTAAGAACTTACACAGAGTCCGCGTTACCTACCTTGAAAAGTGCAGGTATGCCTTCGCCAGAGCCAGACGAGCGTGCCTAATGTTTCATATCTTCGTCAGACGTAGTCCATTCATCAGGATTCTGTGCAAATGTATTGAAGCTTTCATTAAGGCTGTTCCTCGTCTGTTTGGATAAAAGTACACAAAGAGCACGATCAAACAGACAGTTCATACATTGTACCGGGAATTATTCGACCGAGAACTGACAGCAGATTTTAAAAAACTTCGTTCTTTCCCATCATGAAACGTGTACGAATTAAACGAGAACGTTTTCGAACAAAACCGGCGTCGCTATAAATATCTCGGTAAATCCGCAGGAATTCTGGAAACTCGACGGGGCCGCCTTGACTCAACGCGATAAATAGCGTTTGTACCTTGGAAATCGCGAAATAATTGCCCTATATGCGATCCACGTGCAACCGAAACGGCCTCACGTTCCACCACCGTATAATCTTTGCGAAATTAAAAGTTTCGACACGCGTACCGAACGTCTGAAAAGTTTCCACGTGAAAATCAGACGGGTCATTGTTACACGAGAGAGCGAAAGGCCCTTTTCTAAAGTAAACTAAAATATCTCACTGGTTTTTTGCAATTAAGCCGCGCCCACCTCTTGTTTCTTTCCCCACGGTTTATGGGGGTCTTTATCGTGGAATTCGTGAAACGCCGCGCTCTGTTTGCTACCAAACATCGTGGTATTACGCAATCGCGTACTTCTTCGGAATCCGAAGGATTCGGGTCCGGAAATCGTTGGCTCAGCAGTAATTCTCCCACAAAAGAGAGAACCGTGAATTATTCGATTTATCTTGGAACGCAAGTTCGCACGTTACATAAACGAATCGATGTAAGGCCGCATTAATTGAAATAAAATTATTCAGCCTGTGTACGACACGACTCGTTCGTTTTAAATGCTCTAATGAAGGAAGATATTATTAGGACTTTCATTAGTTGACTGACGGAGTAGGTTAATTGAAAAGGTATATCGAGGAAAGCTGCGCGACGCTCCGGTGAGCACGGGGTAATCGTAATGATAGAAGAAGCGCAGAGTCAGTGGCTCGAAATAACGACCGGTCATGTAACAGCGACCATTATGATTTCTAAACCACCTATTCCACGTTTCCATCGTATCCTCATAGGCTATTTGCATGAGCAAACCGGTCCTCCCTTATCTCGGTTCGATTAAACGCAGGAAGTAATGCGAATAAACGTTAAAAAACGATTCTATGATACATGTTATCGGTTTAATAGAATGAATTGATATTCGATACTTAATTGCGATAAACCGTGTTCTGTTTCTTATTAGAGAAACATTATTTATGTATCCAATGATTAGAAAATGTCTAACCCTTTATAACTATGAGAGATAAGAGAACGTCGGAACGAGGGTAGTCGAAACCGGAAGTTCTTCGCTTTGATCGGCACGTGCACGTTTCGAACGAGGGTACACCGTCTCGAATACGTTCGTTTGGTTCGCAGCGTCGAGGGAACGGAAACTTCACGCTCACCGTAGGTGGATACATAAATTAAAGCGGCGCAGCGTGTCCTTCCTTTTATATCCGATGCATGCCTGTTTAAGGACATTCGTAAAACCATTTCGAGTAAAAGAGATGTTGCAGATTAACGTCGGTCGAAGACCTTGACTGAATCGCAAAAAATGTTACTAACGAGCGTTCACGGAGATTTTCTTTAGTCTACAAAAGCAGAACGGAAAGGACTGCGAGATAATTCTATTGATTCATATCTGATGAATTTTCATTCTGGTTTCGTAACATTGATATGTCAGTAGTTCTAGTATGTCTCGTGTTAACCTTTCGAAAATAAGAATCTCGTCACGATCGCGATATAAAGCCGCGTTTAAGAAAATCACAAGGCCTCGAAATTGCTACCTAAGGGAGTTACTAATAATTGGCCTATAATTTCGCTAAGCACGTAATACGAATTATCGTTAACCGCCGCGCGTACGGTGTTCGTCTCGCGGCCGATAAACGTGGCCCACTCATTTTGCAAATTACAGGCTCGACCGAGTGAAACGTATGGAAGGAGAAATCGAATGCGACGTGGCCCCCACATAATTAACGTTATCGCCTTTCCATTATTTCCAGCTATATTTATTTTCACCACCTTACACCCATCATTTCACGATTCTGACTCTTTCGATGCGTAACTGTTATATGATAGTATCGATTGACTACCTTGTAATTATCAACTGTACTTAATTATCGTTGCGCAACGTCGTCGCGGCAGCATCTTTCGAGCGATAATATGCGTGTAATTAATTTATGGTGTTAGATAAAATCGGTAATATCTTTGGCAATTTTTTTGTCAGCGGAGAATCTCCATGAGCGGTACCTTCGAGTCTGCTTGAAAATCCCTGTAGAAATTCTCCTTCGACGAAAATTGCTGAAGAAACGATTCCGACCGTACGCCGTTGTTACAGACACGAAAGTGCAGACAGCTGTTCACGCGGAAACCAGAACCACACGCGGCGTAAAGAGAATGTGTGCATACACCGTCTCCCAACCATAGTACATATATCGTTAAAACATAGAGGGATCCTTTTGATAACGAGCACTGAGAGTAGGTGGGTCCTCGTGTATTCGGGCCCGTCTGCGTTTTACTCTCTCTCTTCTGGGATAAGGTTAACGAGGAATATCGCGGAACACGAGCTACATTAAGGCCACGCGATTCTCACCGGTAAGGACGGTTTACCAACGCGTGAATTTCCCTTGTACTTTCGAGTTAAAGTCAATTTGAGACACTCTGCTCGTATGCAAATCAAAGGGAGTTACATTTCCCGCGCGGCGCGAGCTGCTCCGACAGAAATCCTGTGACTTGTTCAGCGTTCAGTTTAACTCATTATTATTCAAATCTGATTTGTTGAAGTCACGATCTGTCATCGGTCAGAACGGAAAATCTGTGAGTGTGTAAATACGAAGCTGAAACAACAGTTCTTAAAACGTGACAGTCGCGTCGCTGAAACCCCGACGTGTACGAAGCACTTACTCGACCTAATCCTCGAACTTGCAGACCGCATTTCCCAACACGAACGAGTCAAATATACCGAGGCAAGGCGCGCGAGCTCGAGATAACAGAAAATCATGCACCTCTCTCCGTAGTTCTCAGGCTGATTGCCAGTTAATCTCGCTTAGCCGCCAGGCATAAAAAAAACGCGATCCTGTTTCACGGGGGAGCTTTTGAAATTCCATGAGCGAGACAGCGCGGCCATAAATCGCGACAGCGGTTTTCACGGGCCATTTCCATCCATCTTAAGAACATCTCGAGGTCGAGGTAAGGGAGTATCGATAGAAGCCACAGGTAGCAGTTTGCCAGTAGAAAAATCACCACTGGCTCGTTCCTTGGGTCGGTCTTCATAAATACGCGTCTTGTCAATGGAAAGTACAGTTATTTCAACCTCTCGTCGTGTACGTCTACTCGTCTACCTACACAGCGGTTTCGCGAAACGACAATAACCACTGGCCAGGGAGAAGTTCGTGCTATAAATATAAATTTATCCGAGAGAGCAGCGAGAGCTGATTTATTTTCGGGATAAGTTCCAGGGTTAATCTGGATCTAAGCATATTTTCACACGGGATATCAAATATTCAGACTGGGAGAAACTTTTTTAAATAACTACTTTCTATTAGGTTGCACAATTTTGCTTATGATGAATAACAAATTCTTCTTTCTCAAAATTTCGAAAAATGCTTCAAACGATAGTTGTAGATACAAAAATGGTCGTATACTATTATTACTCTTTGATGAAATATTTAAGAGGCACAATTAGAATAGATTAACTAGATGTCGGCCACTTATCATATTTGTATTTCATGCATGGGTTTCATCGATTGTTAGCCAGTTAACCTGAATCTAAATGATCGGTCGATGTTCAACGCGGCATAATTAATCAGGCTGGGTGACATACTGCTAATCGTCGCATAGTATTCGCGTCGTTACTGCATTTGACAGCGATGCCAATCAACCGAGACACGTGAAGATTGTGTATATGCTCTATATGATGTATAGTAAAAAGCGATCTGGCAGAACCCTTAAAATTGGGTTGGAATAATTTGACTGCGGTCCACATAATCTGTGTTCACTATTGGAAATTAATTGGGCCATCGTTCGAAATTGAAATTTGTTTTTAAGGATGTATAGGCTATAAACTTAAACACTGCTAACA
>NW_017179105.1:2681525-2722753 GCF_001652005.2 Ceratina calcarata
TAATTGGATATTTCCTTCTATACTTTTTAGCACGTAGCTATTTATTATTAGTATTGTTCTTCCGACGTCTGATTTCTTTTTAATTATAGGAAATGCGTCTTTCTAAAGTACATAAACTTTTGGGATTGACTGTATAGCCAATACATCCTTAAATAACAAAGATATAGACAACATCCACGATGTTTAAATGATGAAAGGAATTTCTATTTAAATGTCGCGTTTGATGTCAATCTGAATTTGTCGCAAATTGAATTTGTCTAATAGTAATACATAAATGATCGTGATAAGCATTGACGCAATTCGTTATTTACTTGTGCTAAATTTACGTGGGCCATGAAATATTTAACGATCTATTTACGTGGAACGAAAATCAAATATTGATACTAATTTTAATCGTGACCGACTTGATTATATTTGCGTTAATTAACATTTTAATATTGTACCTAATTAATAAAACGCTAATGATTAACTCGGACAGCAGAAACCGTACATACTTAATTAAACGTTTTGTTAAAATGAACTCTGTTTAACCATTTGTCGTGTATGAAAATTCGTGCCTTTTACCAGAGGTAGAAAATTTGTAATCTCACCACAGGAACGATGATGCATCGGTTTTATGATGCCAAACCTTTTAACGTAGTTCTTCTACAAACATTATGCAGATTTTATTCTTTAATTAATACTCAAAAATATGTATCCAGTAAAGTACACATACATAGGTAATCAATTAAAATTTATTAGCATGAACTCATTTACATATCAGATTGTTACACATTCCATGGGTACGAAAATTTACCTGTCTGGTTCCCTGGCTACTGCAAACATTTCAAGCCCCCAAAATAATTTAATCCATTATGTAGATGTAACATTTTTGCAAGCATCTAAAATATGTCTGCTTGTGAGTGAAAATCAGTATAAATCCATGTTTCATCCCATGAAGAATTCATCGATACAAATTGATTTACACGTTAAATCGACAGATTTAATTGTTACATGAGTTGGCCCGCCTGGTTCCACGGCAAACATTCGAACCCCTAAAAACGATCTAACGCGTCGCGCCGGGGTAGAATCGATTAAGGAGAAAATTAGATCCCTGCGCAGCGCAATAGTGTGCAATTACCAATGTTGAAAGGTGGATCGGTAATCGAATCGTTTCAGCCAACGGATTCAATGACGCGTTGATATTTCGTACCGTTTAAATATGCATTGCTACTCGATTGCCCTTTGTTCCAATATCTTTTTCACGCGACTGTTGCGTCGCAATGAAATCCATTCCGTGCGGCAGGCTAGCAATTCAAAAATCGCCCTTCGCCAGAAGTAATTAATGCTCGCGCACACGCGTGTTCATTGCCTCCGGCTGGTTCGAAATATACAGAGTGAATCGGTAATGGAATCATCTTTTGCTTATTAATTTTATTATAGACATTCAAACAACGAAATTTGGAATCAGTGAGCATTGCTCATACAATTAATCGAGTCGGCAAATAATTATAATAATTGCAATTGTACTCGTTTATATTTGTATTGCTTCGCATTATTATTCCATCAGTAAATGAAATATTCTATCAAATGTTAGGAGTGTACAGAAATACTGTTTTATCCAAATATTCATTTGGGATAGTTCGTACTGACTCACCGTGTAGACGCGTAAAACTCGAATCGCGATTATATTGCATTGTGCGAATGCGATGGCGCGGAATTGAAATTACGAGGCCGGTTGGATTTTTGATGATATTACATTTTTGCTGCGTTCAAGTGGAAATACCGATGGCCACGTTTTCGAGGCTGGCCGATATTGCTGTTAATTGGAAGGGTCGAGTGTCGACTTCCTATGTTATTGTATAGTATGAGGGATAAATTGGGAAACGCATGGGGGTACTGTGAGCAATCAAGAGCCGTTGAAATTGGGCCGAAATTTGTTGCCGGTGAAAATGTCCATTAAAAAGGGAAACATGAAAACCGAAACGAATTTACACCGTATCGCGTCGTATTTTAAATTGCAAAATAAAACGTAGTTTATTGTGTATTCTGAAGGTTATACGAGCAGTGATTATTGTATTTTATTCGATAGCATTGACTATTAAATAATTTGTAAATCGTACAACGTGTAAATTTAGACCCATTAATTTATATTGCTACATTACACAAAAGAAATGCATTCTCTATAGTAAAATCAATAAACAGACAATATCGGCTTCGCATCGATCCAGCTGGTATAACGTATATGATGAAATGTAGATTCGAGCCAGGCAAGTATCCAGGGTTCTCTTGAATGACCTCGCCAAAACCACGGGAGTCGTAGAAACCATTTCGGGGTACATAGAAGGGGCGGTAGAAGGTTAGCGTGAAAATTTACGCTGCCAGGTCCCACGCCCTCCTCAGGGAATCCGAGGTCGAAAGAAGCCTTATCGTGGACGAGCGACCGAACGAGCACACGTTCACATCCACGCGCGTGGCATATGTTGGAACATCTAACAGGTAGTCCTAGGACGGCAGTCGGCGCGGTGGGTACCACCACACCCGAACGAACGGGGGGCGTAGGACGCAAAAGGGAGGCTGTATCGATTGGAGGCTTTGCTGGGTAACTAACCACCGCGGCAGCTTCCTGCACCCTCTGCACCGAAAAGCCGGCAAATTTTACACCGTCGTGTTTCCATCACCGATCGTCCCTCAAAGCTTTCACTTGATTTGCCCGAGTTCCCGTTGAATAGACCGAAGTCCTCGCCGATCTAACAGATTCCGTGATTCCCATAATTAAGTTAATCGAATCGCGTTTGCATACGTACCAGAGGCGGCTTAACGAACGTCAAACTCTCGCCTCCTGCCTCGTGCCTCGCAGCATCGACGGCCGTTGCGTTGGCTCAAGTCGAAATCTCGTGCGTGACAACGCCGATTTTTCACAATTTATCGACGCCAGTATTGATAAATGGAAGAATACGTTTGAGATTTCGTTTACCGAAGAATTATCAACTTTGTTTTTCTCGAAGACACTGCCTCGAAAGCCAGTCGGGTGTGTTGCTTGGAAAAGTTTGACCAGGGATTCTGCTAAGAAAGATCTACGACCCGGAAGTTGGAAACTATGTACCGAAAGCTCGTGGCGCGTACGAATTCAATCGAACGGTTGTAATTTTCGTCTGGTTTATCTGAAACCGGGGGTAGAGAATTATTGTAACGAGTTTTCACGAGGGAAACGAATTTCTTAAAAGTTAGATTCGTTCCTTCCGTGCCACGGAGGCGGGAAACGCTTCTTCTTTTAAAAATCTACGAGGTCAAATGCAAATTGTACGGCGCCACGCAGTTTCACTATATCAAGTTATGCTTCCAGGAACATGGCATAATTTGTTTAAGTGATTGCTACTGTTCCATTTATTGCGTTTACTGGGAAAAAGAATTTATAAATATTGGATAAAAATAAATGCATCAATATCCACGGTTCAATTATCATAAATTGGTTTTCAAATAATTTTATCACATCAAATTTCGTTAGTGTGAGTAAAGCTATCGGATTTAGAATTTGAATTCGTATCAAGTGGCAACTCTTGATTATATCAACGGTGATTGAAACGCGTCAGGAATTCCGGAATCAATGCGGTAAATGTATTGTGCACATTAAGACAAAAGATATGAAACTGAAATTGCGGTAACCAATCGACCTGAATGGAAACCGGTAATTAGATAGTCGGAAACGAGAAAATACCATTGTCCGGCTTCGTTCTCGGAAAATTTGAACATGTTACGCACGCAACTATTCCCAGAAATTTCGTTCGATTTTCACTGTGTACCGAATCGTGGCGAACGAGCATAACTACCTGCCGGCATTCGACGCGATTGCGAAGTCCGATCGATGTTAGGGGTTTCTATTTGGAAGCCGTTGAATAATAATTCTAGGCCCGTGATCGAAGCGTGATTGTTGTTGCAATGTAAATCAAACCTTAATGATGCGTGGGACCCACGAATACCGATGTATGTATTATACATACGTACGTACACGTCTACCGTCCGATGCATTGTGCATGGAAATGCATCGTTTTACTCTTTAATTTCCTGTAAAGCTTCACTTGTTTACAAATCTGAAACAATTCCATTGGCTCGTCCCTGCATTATTACGTTAGACCAGAACCTTTTACGCGAGGAAACAAGTCGTCACATCGCGTTCCATGTTAAATCTGTTCGCTTGATATATACTTGCTTTCGAGCAAACGCCTTGTTCCGCAAAGATATATCCTCTGTTGTTCGTCGACGAGTTACAACCAGGTTGAGAAATAAACTAGTATACCGGTACGCAGGATACGCGTCAGGCAATATTTTTTTCCCCCAGGGTGAAAGAAAAAAGAATCGAGCGAACGAGGCGGCGATTGTTTCCGGGTCGGAAGGCTTGGCTGGGGGTGTCGAAGTCGGTCGAGGTTTACGACGTCGATTCGGGGCCGGGGCGGCCGGTTTAAAACCGCTTCGAACCCGGGAGGTGGGGTAGATACGATTGGATCGTTACGGTCGGCCCGGTAATGATAGGCATTCGATGCACGCTCTCATGTGCGTTCGTAATTAAATCAGTCGTGATTGAACTTCGCATCGCGGCAAACATCGTTTGAGCTTGCTGATTCTATGGGGAATTATTCGTCGAGCCTGTAATTGCTATTTGCCTTCTCCTGGATGTCTTTCGATCAAACGAAAAAACGTCGGTATCATAAAAGATTGGCGATGTTGGACGATAATTAACAGACTGAATAATGAAATAATTACAGCCGAGTAATTGATCGATTTTTGGTGCGCATACTCGCGTGTAACTGTACACCCTGATGGGTGGTGGAATGGGTGTAACGATCGTAACAGTGCAGGACTGAAGGACCGACGTAACATAGCCGGTCAAGATTTGCATCTGAAACGGGCTCGGAAACGACTGCTTGCTCACTAAGGTCCCGTGTAACGAGGACTGGCACACCGGGATAGATCGATCGGAAACGATAAGCCGAGCCGATGTTCCGCGACCCGGTCTATCCTTAACAGGTATCTCGGTCTAACTATCGCGGGACCCATTTCGCGCTAGACAAGGGTTATCCTGTTCGAACACCGAGGCCGTAGTGAATGGCCAATTACCGGGAACCAGGGAATACAGGTGCGCTCCTCGGAATTAAGACCGGCCTAGGGAGACAATGAGTCATCTAGAAAAGTTGGGAAACCTTCGATCGAGCGAATATAAAATCGAGGAAATTGAATTCGAAATTACGTTCATAAAAGTCTGATGAAAAGACCAGCGGATTTTTATGCGAAGTAGAACGTTTAAAAAATGTGCTTCAGACGAATATTTCATTCGTTGTTCAAACATTGTGACATGGAACTTTCTTAGAACAGCAGATTGAATTTTCTTAGAAATATGCAGAATCCTTGGTGTGGAAATCTCTTTGACAGAAGCTCAGGCGAATATTGAACCGTGCTTTGTATCGAGCAGTACTAAGTCACTGTTCCGTCGGGAACGGAATCTTTGTTAAAGTTTTAGAATTCTTTTTCTAAATTCTTTTTCTAAAGAATGGTCTTTGAACTACCTGAGTCCCTCGCAGACAGTAACAGTCCATCGTCTTTCAAACGGAATGGCATCTAACAGTTCTGAACAATTTCTCAAGCGAAACTTATCGGAAATATTTTTTTAATTGTCAAAGCAAATGTTTTGACAAAGTGAGTTGCAGTTTCGAGCTAGTAAAATATGAAATGAATAGATCGACTCTAAAAGGGGCTAATTATTGTAAAATCAATATAAGACGAGCGATGAGCTCAGCGTGAAGCTTGTTAGCATTTCTCTGTTATACTTGAGATGGGGTAGCCTGAAAGGGTGGATAGAGCCGTTCCGAACCCTGTCTAGTATGGGTTAACACAGGACCGCAACCTTTCAAGAATACATTTGCAATTTTCCATTCTAATCACGCAAGCAATTTGCTATCGCCTCTGTGTGGTAAGTCTTTTACCATACACGTAGAGTACTTAATAGGGAAAACATTTTATAGGTAATCAAGGGGAAAAACTGTATTAGCAAAATATCATTGGCATTAATTTCACTGTTGCTGATAATCATTATACTCGAAAAAGTATGTGGATTTACAATTAGGAAGACAATTTATTTTCTCATGCAGGATGTACCTTTGGCCCTCAACCGTGTCCCACCATTAAACCCGAACCTTTCCTTTTGTACAACTCTTCGGTTCGTTTCTTTTACGTCGCCTCGAGTCTCACGTTGTACTTTAGACAATTACTCCCTCGCACCTCGCGTGACTGCCAATCTATCGGCCCCGGCCTGATTTGCAAATAATCGTTTCTTACCTGTCCATTGCACACGATTTCTCGTTCCACTTCGATGCACAAAGTAACGGATAAGCATCGCAATTAAATTGCAACACGTAGAATTGCTATTTTTACATGTAATACCTAGAAACGAGAAAAATTCTTAATATACTGGAACTTGTATTGCAAGGTTTTGTTCTTATTGCTCCGACTCGCAAACTAAGTCGCCTCAGACATTCGAGTCGAGTGTCTCTTGAATTAACTGCTCGCACTTTTCATCGCTGACTACTAAGCGCTTGACTTATTACAAATTATGCCGTTCCGAGTTCTGCTTAAAATGAAGAAGCAGCGAGAAGAACTGTACTCCTCACGATTATCCAGATATTTGTTTCGTTCGACATATCGTAAATTCAATTAACGTCGACGGACAGACAGGGACGAGTTCCAGAAAAAAGCAGAAAGAGGAGAGACGCCAGGGCGTGCGCTGACAGACGCTGTAAATCGAAAAACAAGACCAAGTGGTAAAAGGAGGACACACAATGGATTTCTACTTCAGAGCGGCTCGACCCGGCCGGATAGTGTTCAAAGAAAGTCAGTAGTTGTTCGCGGCGAAGTTACAAGGAAAGAGAGAGAGAGAGAGAGAGAGAGAGAGAATCCAGGGCCTGTGTTCTCGTGTTTCACGCCGAGCTTGAAGGAGGCAGCGAAAGCCGAGTAGTCCCGGTGAACGCGTCAAATTGTCACGAAGGCTGTTTCCATTCTGTTGGTCACTAACTGGAGAAGAATAATGCGAGTACGTAGCCCGCTTGCGCAACGCGTAAAAATCGAAACTGGGATTCTTTTTCTCGGATCGAGGGAACAAATTATTCCTAAAATGATGACCTTAAAAACAGGTGCACCGTAAAATTGGAATAGCTGGTCGCGTCCTCGAATTTATTTCCGCCGCTGCCACGCCGAATTTCTCTCTTCCTGGTTAAAAGAGAAATTTAAAATCGTGACGTGAACTCATGTTCGCGCGGCAGACCGTGTCTCGCCTTGAGTTTAAGAATGCGTCAAATTGTCACTGAGGGAAGTTTCCAGCCCGTTGCCGGGTGACGAACAGGAACAACGTCGAGACGCGAACTGTTCCTCGGTCGAGGATTAGAAATATATATCAGGAATCCTCGTCGTGGAAACATGTGTCTGACAATACGTCGAGTATGCACTACCGAGACGGTTTTATTTCCGCTGCCGATGGTTCTTCGCCGTCGCATGCGATGCACAGCTAAGTGTCCACTAGGCTGTTCCCATTGTGCATCGGACATCCCTTCAAATATCCCCGGGTTATTTATGCTTCCTTCCCTCACTTTCTTTCTCAGTATTTTCTTCTCCACTCGAACCGCCGGAAATGAAACACGCTGGAAATTTTTTTAACCGCCTTTCCCTTTTCCCTCGGTCATTTGGGTGTTCCGTCATTAATTTACATTTTATCTAGACGATCGTTTGAAACCTGTTATTTTCACTGTGAGTGACTCGTACGCCGTAGAATCTTGAGTCGCGGCGCCCGAAGAAATTATAAGACAAGAATTTATATACGGAATTCGTAGATAAATAACTGAGTCGCATAACTCGAAGCGAAATGCTGTTATTAAAATGCGAATAGGACGCGCTATACGGTGTGATTTGCGTGAACGACTCTTCTGAAATTGCTAAAGTCTGCACGAGAGGGATGGAAGGAAACGCTGGCCCTCGCTCACTGTTATAAACGATGTACCTAAGTGAAATTGCCCTTTAGGAATTAGATCGCTGTACAAAAGGCCTCGTCTCGTGCAGCTATATCCAACCCAAATTTCCACTAAAACGAATACACCGTTCGTGTATACACGTACATACCGGTATTTAGTAAATAACCCAGCATTTCAGTGGCATTTCGGTAAGACTGGCGGTAGCGCTGTAACGGATGCATGCGCAGACACGATGCAAATCGTATAATATGTATATACTTAGATCGAATCAAATTTTACCTCTAGATGGAAGTTACAAACAGGATTTATACAGTTCTGAATTTTTAAAATGACGGCTTCGAGAAAATGATGGAATTGTGATAGGATTAGAACTCATCTTTTTAACCTACATAGAAAAGATATTTTAAAGACTGCAGATTTCATAATTTATATAGATAGATCTTTGAGAACTTACTTCGTGTAAAGCGCTTGCCTTATCTCACGAATATTTTAATAGCGACGTTTGAAAGGGGACGTTGTTTACCTCAAGGAGGAGACAATTTAATTTTAGCCTTCTCCTAAAGGATCGTTTGCAGTCAAAGGGAACTTGAAATTTCATAAGATATCCTGTTAATTATATACGCTCCCGAATACTTTTTCATCGAGTCAAAAATTTTTCTAGCCACCGCGGTTCGTGCATGGAAATGACGTGATCGATGCGTTTCGTATCCGCGTTACCCGACACCTGCACGCCTGAAATATTTTTCACGCGGAACCATTGCAAATCACGGCTAATACGAACGGGATATTTTGCAATTCAAATGTCTACCCCCGGAGATTGTTCAGCGTCAGAACTGCACCGCGTTATATTCCAATTACATCGACCGATCACCCGCGACGAGCACGCGACATCATCTAGAATTTTTTACCCCCGTTTCTCAATTAAATTAAATTGATGACTCGGCGAGATATCGATCGATACCGACGACGCGAAGCAAGAAACACTCTTGGAGAAAGCTCGAAGAAGTCGATGGATAAACTCGGCGAACAATATATAAAGCGGGAACTTATGATGGAACGGCAACTAGCAGACCGTACGCCAACTAACTGTACGTCGTATGAAAAAATCTACATAAAAAATTCATTAAAACTCGTGGCTGTCCAAAGGGAAAAACGACGAAAATTCATCAGCCAGAAGGCTGATTAGTCAAGGCGAAAAAAGGATGTAGGGGAAGACGCCTCGGAACTTTCCCAGTTAAGCGTTAAACCCTTTAACTGTCCGTTAGCCCGTCTAATTTGGATAGACGCGTGCAGACGATGGTCATACAGAAAACTGGCGATTCCCGCAGAGTTTCTCAAGCATTCGTTCCCCTCTCGAAACTTTCGAGTTGGCAGAAAAGTGGCCTTCCACCTTGTCGATCGTACAATAAAAAGAAAAGAGTAAACTCTTTCCGTTACCTTCCCCCCAACCTTAGCCGCATCGCTGGATGAACAGGAATCGTCCCACGTTTAAAGAGAAAATCCGTAGATAAAGGAACCAGACTACGTTCAACGTTTTCATTATTGTACACTTAAAAGTATAAGATACTCCTTACGTCTGTTTCGTGAATATTATAATAAATATGAGAAGAAGTACTGCATTATTATACATATAGTACGTCAGATTTTTGGAGAAAACGTGGTTTGAGGATCCCTGTAATTAAAAAAAATGGACCAGGTGCAAGTTGCGAAAGTACGTTCCAAAGAGCGTTTGCTCGGCAGGGGCTAAGTGCAGGACTGAACAAAACAAAAAGTGGATCGGCGGTCCAGTCGACGATGCGAGAGTATGTCTGGCTGTTTGGAGAATGGAACCCAAAGTATTCGTTCAATGAACGTCGAGCCGAGCGAAAAATGCTTGCCCGATTATCGTGATTAAAATTGTTGGTGAAAATCAATGAATGAGTGAAATTGTTGCGCCTCAATTACTTTGGGATTGCTACGAAATAGGACCGCAGCCTTCCGTGAATCGCTTCTTACGTAATAGGAATTTAATTCACAATGATACATGGAAAGGGAGTCAGTGAGATGGAACAGTAATAATTTGAATTGGAGAAACGGAGTACAGACGTCTAGAGTCTAGAGTAAAACCAGAGAGAAAGAAGGAAACGCGAGGCTGGATTAAAATCGGGATGAAACGGAAATCCCGATTGTAAGGAGATTTAATAATGCTGGTTAGAGATTAAATTCTTCTTCTAAGATTAATAAGATGTTCGAATTAACTTGGCAGCGAAAAATTCATTGTATCACTTACTGTTGCACGATGACAATGGTTCTTTACGTAACCGGTTGATGTAATCAACTGAGACAGGCACGGTAAGAGGTAACACGTGTATGGAAAATGTTTGCAATATCCGTCCTAGGAAATCAGGTTTCTGAATATGCATACGTATATCAAAAGAGGCCGTGGAACGTGGTTACCAGAGAACCGAAAGGAATTAAAGTCGAATTTACATGTAGGGTGCTATACAGCATCACGTTTTTACGAAAAAAAAAAAACACGTAGACAAAATTATATCTCGCCAGGGGTTTACTTGGGACTACAGAAATCTTTTTAGATCTCTCCCGCCTAGTCATCGTTGTTTACATACTTACTCCAAGAACTATTAAAAAGTCCTGAAGTTCTGGCCATGTGGTAGCTCTAGGGGTTGCTTAGGCTTACGCCTGTTTTAGTTTGTGTTCTTTATCCCCGAGAAAGAACCAGACACGTGTCACGATTATGAATAATGAATTTCCCATGAATTTTCTACATTTCTTTTTCAGCATGTTTACTTCTCAAAATTCTACGTTCCGTTTCCCTGACCTCGGGTCTCGCGCCGGCGGTGGTTCGATGAATAAATAACGTGACACGTTCCTGGGAAATAGGATAAAGAATTTTCCGTGGGATGTACGTTATCTACGAAACAGGTTTGACGGTATCTACAAACAATAAGCATCCGGCTTGCACTTGCGGCGTGCTTGTTTATTACGCGGAGGCGCATTGTACGCGTACCGCTCTGGGCTTTGGCCAAATGTCTTTACTACTTCTCTGTTGTTGCTCCGGTGCCGAGGAAACTTATCCCCGTGTTCGTCGGAAGCAAGATGCGCGAATACATGTGGGGAACTCGAAGGATGCTGCTGGGGAGAAAAACCCAATGGAACGGTAACACGAGAACCTGGTTGTACATGACAGTTCGGGGAAAAGTTAAGAAGGAAAATTTAGTAA
The DNA here is from genome assembly GCF_001652005.2 of Ceratina calcarata. Taxonomy (NCBI): domain Eukaryota; kingdom Metazoa; phylum Arthropoda; class Insecta; order Hymenoptera; family Apidae; genus Ceratina; species Ceratina calcarata. The sequence goes on from NW_017179105.1 coordinate 2,692,737, forward strand.
ACATCGGATTATTAGAGTTTCTTCTGTGCGAACGACACGTACGTAACGATATAAGCCGGTCGGGTCTTAGGGAAATGTCTCTCGCATATCTGCGAGGATTATACTTTTCTCGGTAGAGGCTTAAAACTGGTATTCAAACTTCTGCTTACGGACTGTTTCCCTATAAACATGACGCAGTATCGCGTAACAAAATCTTAAGGAACCAACAACCGTACTTTTCTAGACTTACCATCCGGAACTTTTTCCGGCTGACTAAGTTCCGGTCTACGTTATTGTAAAATAATTTTAATAGGCGGAACGCGTAACGTGGCGTAATTAATATTTACAGAAATACGTGGGTAAAATGTCAAGTACGTTTTATAAAGCTCCTCTCGAAGGAGAAGTCCTCTGAACTCGAGCATCGCGTCGTACTGATCAATTACCTTGCGGGGTCAAGCATCGTTCGGTCTTGTCATAGAATTTTAATGAAATACGCTGAATGGCAGGTTTATGCATTACTTAAAACAATCGGATGACCGAGAGACAAGAAGTCTATCTTTTTAATTATATTATTAGAGACGACATTTTTTATCTCGCGATTTATCGTGTAGACGCAGCACTTTGGGAAGAAAATAGTTGAAACTTCCTTGGCCCCGCGACCCGGAAATTTCCGGACGTGCAACTTCCTTTCTGCCTTTCTTGCTTCCATCGAGACCAGATTACGCTGAAAATTTTTACCAGAGTATAATCCTGCGTGCTTAGCTTTTATAGTCAATTGTACCATTCAGTCCTTTTCCTCGCCGGTGCCCGTGAGCATTTTCCGTTGCAGTAGTAGCAGTAAGATAAAAATAGACAACAGCGAAACGGGCAACCGATGCCGCGTAGAAAATAGGGAAAGAAACCGATACCGCGTACAAATGGAAGTACTTGTTTTTCTGGCTAACATCGGCGAGACGCGAGTTCTCGTAGTTTTTTAATAGCGATTATTTAAAGCTGACTGCGAAATCATGTTTCCGAGGTCGTTAGAAGGATTGGCGTGTGATTCGCTTTGTGCACGAAATTTGCTCATGTAAATTACGAATAACGAATGTCTGAAAATGATAATCTATTATAATCCCCAAGTAATCTGATTTTAGTTACGTTTTAACTGTAGTAGAAAGGAGAAATCCTGCTTTACATCTCGAACGGATTATATCGAACCATTTCCACCATAATTTCATCTCCACTGGAACGACGTTTACGGTGCTACGAATCCGTAACACAATATTCTTTTGATTGCAGATAGGGGAGGACGAGAAACGGACTGGGCAAACAGATAAGCTGGCTATGACCGCAGAGACATTCCATTTTCCTTACTCATTACGAGCTATACGAGCTTTCGATCGGTGTGAAACGGACGTGAGAAACACTGTCGTAGCGTTATGAGGGCGTATCATCATTGTACGCGTTGCACTTGTTTGGGACCAGTGACTAACGGATAGTGACGCTCGAACGTTGGATCGTTCGTGAAAAAAAAAAGAAGAGAAAACGAACCGTCGAGTCGCGTCGTGACAAAAGCAGTGATCGAGTTCATACGTAAATGGTTACACGCAGTCTGGTCCTTGGTATTAGTGGCCCTGGGCGCGAGTCGCGACCGTCGCGAGTCAATTATTAAAGTAGTGTTGCTCGCGAGATGAACAGCGAAGCGTTCGATCGGTTGGTCATTGTCACGGACTCTCGGATGTTCCTGGATTTTCGTTCCACGTCATGCAACCTCGGCTGGCGCGTTACGCTTTCACGCAGAAACCGTGGCCTTCGTTTCCGGATTCACGCGGCAACAAAATTGCAGTCACGACGGTACCTAACCTCTCGTTCAAGAAGCACCGCCGTCATTGGGAGTGGATCTTATCGATTGTTATACGGGCGATAAAGAGTTCCGATCGCGTCGGCGAAACGGAAGAATGAAGGAAGCTCGCGAAAGTCGTACGCGGATTCTCCGAGGTGGATCGCGGTGGCTATTCGGTTCTATCGCCTTTAAGCGGCGAACGTCCTTCGAACGGAACTCTTTAAAGAATCTTTCCTCGCGACTAAACCAATAACGAAGCGTGCTCGCGGATCTCTGAAAGGTGGCCAAAATGACGCCCGAAATAACCGTGGACGGGAAAGTGATTTTACGAATGAAAACGGTTCCCGGCGGATCGGTGCCATGTGAAAGAGCAACGATTGTCGGTGAATATTTAGAGAGTGAAGCGGTTGCTAGCCCAAACAAATATCGACTGCAGCGGCCGATTTATCATCGTGTATGTACGTGTACTGTGTATGTGTACAACGTGTAGATATGTGAAGTGCGCATTTGAGGTTAGATCGCTCGCTGATGGACCACGTGCGACCGGATTTGCCTGGCGCGGCCTTTAAAAATGGTGAGTTTTTCATAGAATTTCTATAGCTATTTAGTTAGTACTATAATTATTATAATTAGTATATAAGCTAGTATGAACCTCACGTTCGGTTCAAACCAATGCATTTTTATTTACTACGGGGAGATATGCATGAAGAGAATTTACCATTAGCAATCAGTTTAATCATTAGCAATTAGTTCGATATTGGCATGAGACAGAAGTTATATACAGACGAAACAGCGTATGAAGCCGACATTTAATTCGAACGATTGGCCATTTACCAGCGACCGGTTTAACGAATTCGTGTATTCGACATATATTTAATGAAGAGTGAAAAGTAATGAAGCGAACGAGGTACGAACGCACTGACACATTCTGTCGTTACCTCGGTAAAACCGACGTGAAGTCGAGGAATCCGTATCCATTTACGTAGCTCACGCGGGGCTCAGATGTCTATAGCCCTTTATGTCATGGCGTGGCATTTGAATACGGGTTGACTTAAAAAATACAAAGAAGCGGGTCTCGCGAGATGTGAGGCGATCAGAAACTTTATACTGGGACAAGAACAAAACCCATACAAAATCTCATCGGTTTAATATTACTCAGAATTTATTATATAAACGTGTTTCGTAACCGAATCGTTCCTCGTAATTCTTCCTAATAATTTCGGTGTGTAATAATTATTATATTAGTTTCCGTGGCAGTTAACCAGTTTTCGATAAATCCGGCCACGGGAGAGGTATTACACACTCCGTTTATTAATCAAGCATCTCAGATGAAAGCGCAGAAATGTAATCAGCTTTTGCTTGAACGCCTATCATTTCCTTTGATCTCTACCGTATTACAATGGACACTATACGTTCGAGTGATCAATAGCCGGGATGAAATAAAGCTCCAGCCCGATACCTTACGAACATTGAACATAAAAAGGGAATCCCTTTGCGTAATTGCTAGCCAAGTTTTATTACCCGACGAAGTAGGAAGTGGAATTGGAAACGTTTTAGAAATTGCGAGACAACTGTGGGGTTAGATTCAAAATCAATATTCGCTTTATTCGTATCTGCCGAATGACTATCGCTGTCTGCGAAGTTCGGGAATCAATTTAACACGACGAAGTAGTATGTGTAATTATATGCAGTGTCGAAGAACGTGGCGAGGCCTACCGAGTTTGTACAATCGACTTTCAATAGTGTCTACTCTTCTCCCTTAAGTATTTTAGTTATTCGACACGCGGTCGTTACTCGTCTTTTTATTTGAAACGCGACAGTCTATATTTTGTACGTCATTGTCTCCTCGCGTAATGAACTGTCGTAGTATAGTTGAAAGTATCCAAAGTTTCGAACTTCGGTAACCGTTACCGCAATTTATAACGACTGTACGACGTTTGTTATTCGTAAACTCGAGCCACTCCAGCGTTGTAAAAAGTTTCATCCTGAAAGTTATCTGCGAGCTTTTAACAGTTCTAAACGTTACGGATCCTGAACGATCGAACTGTGTTAACAACTCTCCAAGGAACTTGGAAGTGGGCGTCGATCGCCTTAGTCATTTTACGCGAAAAATTATTCTATCCTCGGGTCGACGTTCGCGACGCGAGGAGATAAAACTCTGCTTCCTCTTAATTGAACAGTCGTCCGAATGACGAGAATATGACAGCATACATAGAAAGCGAAATATATACAATCCGAATTTGATTGCGAAGCTCGCTAAACCGATAAAGCGTGCATTAAGTACCAAACGTTGCGACAAATTTGTTACGAAACAAAGTCTGCCCGCGTGGGTGCTATATACAATATTTGCAAACCTTTGCCGCTGATAAATGAATTACAAACCGCGGCAAAGTGTACGGAAACACGTTGCGGATCAATCGATTACGCTGTATCGACCGGCTTCCACCGCATTTGACAATGTCATTCACCGTAGAACGAGTTCTCCACTGAAACGGGCAAAAACGAAGAGAACATCGATGCATGCAGATCATTTTTCTATTCGACAACGAACACGAACAATAAACACCGACACCTTCTCTCGCTAACGAATAACGATAATTCTTAATTTCTAACAACGACTAACTCTAAAGCGACAACATCGATACCAACAACAATTTTTGGAGGACTCACCATACAGATGTACGTCCGGCAACGAAATTTCTCTTCTATCCACGAATTTAGATTTCAACGAGCTTTCATCGTTTACGCGTTAATCCCGTGGCACAGAATTACGAGTTTCAATTCCCTCCGTGGCAATGTTCCTGTCACAAACGAGATAGGAACGGGTGACCAATCGGTTCACTGGTTCGAACACTAGCTATGTCGATAGTGAATAAGAAGAAGTTCAACGAGATTCCTCGCGTGTTTTATCGCGCGTCTTCATTCCCGCATGCAAGCCACGTACATACCATTTAATCTACTGCTGAAACTCGCTCATTTGGAAGATGAAAAGAACCGTTCATTGTCTACCTGGCGATCAACAGGAATTTATATCGCGTCATATCGTATTAACCGATTATCGCGAGCTCTTGGGTAGGAGCTATTCAAGGTAATTAAGGTATTGCGTAGTCGGATAATAGTATTTCGTGGGATGGTAGCGTTTCAACCGTTTATTGAAGCAATTAATTCATACGGTTTTAACCAGATTTCTATTCACGCTGACATATTCGAGATTTTTTTAAAGCATGCAAGTACCTGTACGAACCTGAAGCAAAACTTGTAAATCGACCACAGAGCAACAGACGTATTTGTTCTAAAAATAGCTCGTAAGCTTACAGCCTTGAGCTTCCGAAGACGCATTTTCCTCGTGTTTTTTAATGCTACGATAAGAATAGAACGGGCATTCGGAATTTAAATATTAACGAGGAAAATTCTGTATTTCACGACTCCGGATTAGAGTATAATTACGTGGAGCTTCATTCCACGATTTTACCGGATCCCATTATTGTACGTCGACGCGAAGAAGTAGAAAATATCGAACATTTCTTTTTTAATACGTAAAGTGGTTTCTCGTAAAAGGCCGTGTACGGTAACTACTAATTAACGGGAGATGCTAATGGACTAAAAACATTTAATTATAGTATACATCCTGCCCGGTTCGATAAAACTAAGCGTGTCTCTCGTGGTCGAACCAGGCTTAAGCATACTGATGTATATAAACCGTGTACGACAGCAGCTATATGTATGTACAGCATGCATACCCCTCCGATTGATAGCATCAGGTAAATTACTAAACGTGCATGCCTCGCATAACGACAACCGTTTTCTGCAGAATCAACAGGTCAGACCTGAATCAAAACCTTACTCGACATTGTGACCGACTAGCTACGTGCTCGAGGCCACAATGCGAAGCAGGAAAGAAATAAGCTGGTTATCGTCGATCGTTCTTCGATTCGAACGCGGGGTGCTAATTAGTAATTCACCGAATGCTCTTCAAACGCTAATCCATGCGCACTCGTCGATCGATTGTCCGATTCGAAATTCGAGACATTGTGACCGACGATCTCTCCTTGAAAGTTAGACGAGTAAGCTCTGGTAAAAAAGCGTCGTCGCGTCGCTGTCCTCGTTCACCCGTGTCATGCACCCTTTCTGTCCCATACAAACCAACCTCGTACCCCTTCTTCCGTTTGGTACCACCCTACCCCTGTCTCATTACTCACTCGCGCACTCTGGCACAGCACGTTTCCTCTCGCTCTCACCGTCCCCTTTTCGCTCGTACTCACAAAGCGTCACCCCATGTTTCCCAACCATCCGTACCGACGAGTATCTCCGTTTTCCGAGAACTCCACCCGGGACAACGGACAGAAATACAAGGGAGCAAGGACGAATAGACACGAGAAAAGACAGTGGCGACGCGTTTCGAGGAGTCAAAAAGGGCAGCGGGTCCTGTTCACGGCGAAACTCTAACGTCGTCGATGGATTTCACGGATCGAACCTCTCGCAAGGCTACGAAGAACAAATCGATGCGTATTAAGCGAATATGTACCCGTGCGCGTTATGTCATTCGCCTTGGTGCCGCTGGTTCATCGCCGATCCTGTCCTCGAGCATCCCCCTTCTTTTGCATGGACGTACCTCGCTCGAGAAATGAGTGACCGATAGACGATGGACAAAGGAGACCCGTTTCAAAATGCATCCGGGGGAACACGTGAACCACCGATTGGAAGGACAGCAGCAGCGGCGACAACGGGGAACGATGATGCGTCGAGGGAACGAACATGCGAGTTTGCCGAGATAGAGAGAGTGAGAGAGAAAGAGAGGGAGAGAGAAACACCCGAGGCGATGAAGACCGAGAGGGGGCGAGAGCGATGTTGAAGAAGAGAGAGGGACAGGCGAAGGGTGGTTCGTGTGTACGTGTACCGTACGCGTTTCTCTGTCTCTCTCTGACTCCCTAGCGTCGCGCACCAAACCGATCGGCGATGTGTTAGCCGCGTGCGCCACCGCACGATGGCCGATCGAAAAAAGGGCAACTTAGGAAGACGACGACGAGGGCGGCGGAACGAGAAACAACGGCGGCGGCGGCGACGACGACGACGACGAGCAGGACGAAAGAAATAAGAACGTGTCCTATCGTAAAACCCACGTCGGCGACGCTTGACGTCGGGGTTGCTCTTGGGCGTCGCGGCGCTCACACATCGGCTCACTGAGCCCGAGGTAGGCGACACCGCCGGAACCGAGGATCGCGGCTACGGCCGACAAGGACCGAGAGAGCGACTCGAGCTTTCCACATGACGACGCGCAAGCGTACTCGCACCGCGTGCCGGCGTCGAATCAATTTTTACGCGATCCTTGAAATTTCCCTCGGATTTCGGACGATCGCCCCTTTTCCCCTCGACCAATTTTTACTACGGTCGTTGTAGTGAACAAATGCGTCTATTATCGATAAGTTCTGATTAAATTACGTTGCTGGGGATGTCTGAACGTCTTTGCGATTCGATCGAGGCAAAATTTACGTTTTGTATCGCAGAACCGTGGTTGCTGGCCGCTTTTCGTTAGACATTAGAATTCCATATTATATTCATTGACTTCTGAGGCTTAGAGGACTCAGAAATATGGTGGGACACCATAAAACTGAGCTAACAGGGGTGTAAAAGATGTCTGCAAATCGTATTCCGCAACCGCTGTCAAACTATTTTGGCGGATAATATTTCTTAGAAAGATTTTGTGGGAAACAGTCGGTGTGTGTGCATATTTGCGAGCGCTCGCGTGTATCGCAATTACTTAATTGGTGAATTCTGATTGGGTCGTTTAAGGGGTAGAAACAGTGGCGTTCTCGTTTCGCTATGTGCGCGCCATCGACGACGGTGGGGTGTAAGAGACGCGCTCTTGCGGTGGCTGGATCAAGCGGCTAGTGTCAATATGGCCGTTGCCGAGAACGCAGTGTGTCGAGGGACGCGGTCGCGATAGTTTGCTCCCCTAATATGAGGTACGCTCTGGTAGGGAAAACCGTTTTTACGTAATACTAACACGTTGACCAAGAATTTACACGAAATGAATAATTGTGTTGTGGAAGAGCGACTCGGCAGCATGCAGAGTGAAAACGCTCTGGTGCAAGGTACGTGATCACGCATCATCGTGTTCCTCGGGGAAAACGAGATGGAAGTGTTTCTGCAACTCCGTTGTTTACGAATATTTAGTGGCGGAGAAGAGCACACGCTGCTCTTCCTCGCACGCAGCCTCCTCGACGCGCATTCGATCGATTTGTCGGTAGAATTTATTGGCAGTACCATTCGGTGACTACCAACGGAATCTGTATAAATGCAGATTAAATCTCTCTAAATAGATACGTAGACACATCTCTCGGTGATCTCTTTTTCTATGGACTCGGACTCATGAGACGTGGAACGATGCGTGCTCTAACAAAGAGGTACAGATCCGTCGAGTGCACTTCGACCTCCTCCAAATTTTCATCCTTTCATTCATCCCGATTTCGTTTCTCCTCATTCTTTATTTATACGCGATGGAACAGATGATATAACTGGATTTATATATGTTTTTGAATAGTATATGAAGCTCGCAAAGCGTGGGAAAAATGTTTCACGTAATCGCTACCTATTTATACCGTCCGCCAATCGATTTTTATTGATACCATTGGCCTTGATTCGCGTTATTTGAAGGCATTAATTAGCGAGTAATATTTCACGCACGACGCTGAATCGTATATGAAACGTATATGAGACGTATCTATGAATTTTTAATAAGCTCGCGACGCGTAACAGTGATATCGTCGAGGGTATAATATTTCTTCTCACATATGAAATGCACATAAAAAATTTCGTTGTGCGTGCGAGGTAAAATGTAATTCGGAAAGGTGTGTCTAGCGTGCGGCTATTATGTCACATAAGTGAATTGTAGCCGTAACATATATTTACTTTGCCGAGTGCTTTTAAAGCTTCGACATCTGCTCGCGGCAGATGCGTGAGACGCGTTCTAAATTTTCAATTATTGCCAGGCATAAAACAGTTTCGTCAGGGACGAAACTTCTATTCCCCTGCAGACGTCTAAACGAGTTGGAAATTCTCATTGTTGCATGACTTGTAATAATCTTTTCATTCGCCTGAGACGAACTACCTAATCTCGTTTAACTCTTACAATCCCAATTTCGTTCGTGATAAAATCCCACAACGAACCTCGTTTTACAAATGTAGATAACAGAAGGGAAATGATCAAGAACGATGGGAGGCTAAAACCGAGTAACGACGAATCGAAACCGTCGTCGTCGTCGAGCACCGAGTTGTTTCCTTGGATGTTAGATTTTAAAAGAATGTGCAGATGCGCGCATATCGATAAAAGTATGACGTCCTTAACGGAGCTCATGCAATTTTACGTGAGGTAATTCATTTATCAGTATCGCTGTCGATTTGTGTCAATGCTACCTTCGGGTCACCAGTAAACATCTATTGCTGAGGACTGGTTTCAGAATAGACATAGTAATTCTCTGATACATGAAAGCTAACGACCCAGCATGCCTTCTTTTTACCGATAGAGAAATGATAGAATCGTTGCTTTAACGCAGCGCAGTTAATATAGACCGCGAGAGTGTACGAGGCTAGTAGCTTGTTTTAATTCGACGGGTACAACTTTTGTCCAAAGTCATTTATAGACTGCGGATTTTATGCATGAGTAATTGAGCAAAGATACAGCTTGTTTAAGAGATAAGAGAAATGTAAATCTGATTTTTCTTAAATGACCATCGTAAATCTATTCTATATAAAAATCCGCTGTCTAATCATTGCGAGACCTGTTAGTGTAACAAGGAAGATAAGAAAATGACGAACAAATTGTTGTATATTGGAAACTAATGATCTGAGCTAACGTAGAAGGGAACTGCATGTTGTGAATTCTATTTATGGCTTTGTGTTTTGTTTTTTCCAATAAAACGAAAGGTGCATCAATGAACGATTTCTTACAGAAATGTGAGTGTCAGTATAAACGAGTGTTACACGAGGCCCTTAAGAGCTGCAAAATTGAAAGATTCTATTAGTGAAACCTTAATGTTATTCTTATATATTTATCGCGACCTTTCCGAGGTAAGCCGTCTCTCCAGACGGTCTTTTTATATCGTACACCGCTCCGTGGTAACGTGTGATATAACTGAAGTTCACCTTTTAGGATCGCGACAGATCCACTTATTTGAACAATATGTCGAACTTGTTAGCGCTCTACATAGATATGGAATTAAAAGTGTCGAAAAAGAGCACAGAGGGTCACAATGAAATTTGTGCCAGGCTCACCTCCTGCCTTTACGTTTACTTAGGTACGATCGAATCGTTCCCATCTCCTTTTTTTTTTTATCAATGAGAGCATGCAGTAGGCTTTAGGACGTTATAAAACGGAATGTGTTTCTTTCAGAACATTCCATCGAACATTTATTAGATACTTTAATGAAAATCCAATTTATGTGCCGCAATTACCATCACATTTTAGACCCAGTTATAACGTGAGTATAATTAGTAGATGTAGAAATAAACGATGGATCTCGTGTATCGAGCATGGATTTTCAATACGTTGAGCCGTTGAATTTTTCACGTGTTAATGTCTCATCCCGTTTAGGAAAATAATGAAAAATGTTCCAACGCATCCGGAATCCGATATCATGTACGTTCGTTACTTTTTCATTTACCGCTTATGGCGGAAAATAAACGAAAACGCGGCCGCAAAAAGCGAAATCACGGCCGCGGCGATCGAGTCTTTAGGGCCACTGCCGCCAACGTTCACGTCGAGTATATTAAAGGATGTATTGCCAAAAGTGCCAAAGAGTCAACCAAATTTCACGAAAGCTCTACTGCAACAGAAATTCGATATAAAGAAGCGTTGCGAGACGTTTGTACAATACTGCGGGGATAGCGATGGGAGGAACGTTAACCAGAGGAAGGACGGAACTTCGATTCCCGTTGATTCGTCCAGTAGAATTAATCCGAAAATGGTATTTACCTCTACAATATTTTTGTACCTTCGCATACATCTTTTATACTCAATAAACGTACCCTTGATCCTTAACGTTAAGCAGTTTATTCTGTGCTGGTAAAGATATTCGAGAATCACTGTTCTTTAAACTAAACTGTAGAGCCTGTCATTCGACTAGAGACCAGAGTTGAATCTATTCGTTGACCCTCGAACAAAAAAACAACGTTATGTAACCCTATTAGTGACTGGATTAATAATGCTTACGTGTTTATGCACACCAGCTGGAAGATATCGCGAGTAAGAACGTAGAACGCTTAGATAATAACGTGAACTCAATTATATCAGATAAAGCTAAGCAGAATGAATCTATTTGTTTGGTAAAAACTTTTAAAACTGTACATTTCGAGGAGCAGAATAATTTTAAAAGTCTAGGTAACTTTTCGAATAATATTTCCACGGAGCGCGTCAGTCCTAAAACGAGCAAATCAAATCAGAGTCGGTTGCAAATGAAACGTAGAAAGTCCAACGAGGTCGTTATTATCGATTTAACTAGCGATGTAGTGTTCGAGAAGTGTATAAAAAAGAGGAAATCTAGAAAGTTGACGTGGTTGGAAGAGGCGAAGAAGAGAGCCAGCTCGAAGATAGCGAGAGCGTCTAGGAAGATTAAGCAAATTGAGGAAGAGAACGCCGGTGCGTCGAAGGGCGTCGATCGTCAGGCGGAAGATTGTCCGTTGGCGATACACGCCGCGGAGTTCGTCGGTGAGAGGAAGGAGACGATACTCGTCAACAGGAACGATGAAAATAAAATGGACTACGAGTTCGGCACAGAGGAGACGAGAAAGTTGATGGGCGCGAAAGTCAATACTAACGAAATAAATATTAAATCGGCCACGGTGAACGGTAAGGCGGTTTTAACCGAGATAGTAACGAGACAACCATCGAGAGTTACGGGCACGGTAATCGAAAATTGTTTGAGCAACGGGGATATCTCGGGGAATAAGCGAACGATCGACGAGAAGGAGAATGATATATTTAACGAACGAACTGTGATCAAGCGACTGATAGAAACGAGAGTCTACTCGGAGCCTGACACACGAAGCGAGAAGAAAGCTGAAAGTTTCAAAAATGGCTGTGATTCGAAAGCAGAACGGCCGGCTGTAAATAATGCTACGACGTATGCTGAGTGCGATTCAAAAGATGATCGTTCGAACCTCGATCGACCTATTGACGATGAAGTCGGGAGATCGACGACGACGTCGACGTCGGGAACGAACGAGGTGCGCGATTCGGTCGTCTCGGCCTCCGAAGCGTCGAATATTCGTTTCGATGAAACGACTTATAGATCCGATTGCTCCAACGTTACAGTTGACAATGATAAAAGTAAAGAAATGATCTTCACCGAGGCAACCAGCGCACGTACTTCCTCCGTGGAAGGTATTTTACATTACGAAAATAACCGAGACTCGCTCGACGAAAATTCGACGGAGGAGGAGAAGAAGGTATTCACACCGCGAACAGAATGTACGAACGACGCGAAACGCGAACTCTGCGCGCGGACGGGATTAGACGTTTGCGATTACAATGAGACGAGCGACAGCGCAACAAAAAATAAATCAAGGATCGCTAACATTAGAGAATCTATTTTCGAATCTTATTCTACGGATGAGAGAGATATTTCTAATACGGTTAATAAGACGTGCCCGAGCGAAAGTATTAAAAATAACGAGAACTTTAAGAAGCCCATGAGTGATACGGTAGACAAGTACGATAGTAATTTTGCTTGCGAGCCATCGCGGGTGCCGTCGGAATCAAACGGCGGCGATGGCATGTGCAAACTAACGGAGAATAAATACATGGTCGAAGATTTCGAGCTGCAAGACAATATCGACGGCCTCTCGTTGTTAGCCAGCGTTTCGCAGCACGTGTCGCATATGAAACCGGAGACCGAGACGAAATGCGATCAAATAAAAGTGAAGGATTACGCGACGCTGAGGTACACATGTTGCAGTCAGATGACCGACGACGAGGCAGACACGAACGACTCGTCGAACACTGTTTCCCGATTGCTCGAGAATCCATCCGCGGAGGTGATCAACAGGATCGTCGGCGTCTATCCGGAAAACGCGTTGGAAAAAGTCACGGTTCGTGTGGAGGAGGTCACGTCCGACAAAGCGGACGATGGGAACGGCGAGTCGTGCGAAGTCGTCTCTCATCCGGAAACAACCGGCGTGAATTACGACGCGGACACGCTGTCGGATAATTTGGCCCCAACGGAAAACAGCCCGCAGACCGTGAAGGAAAACACGAACGTGATATTGAACGGTGAGACCGTGGTTCTTTTGCAGAAGTCGCCTAATAGTAATCTGTACATTATAAACAAGGCCGTTGAAAATTCGAAAGACGGCGACGACGAGATCGCGAGATCAAAGAATTGGGCGTCGCTCGACGAGTTAGAGACGGTCCTTGATAATATATCGTACAATTTGGAATTGACGGCGTACAGCAAAGAGCCGCCGTATCAAGAGGGCAAGTGTTCGGTGGTGCACGGTAAAGGGATGATCAAGGTGGAGCCGGAAGACGGGAATTTTTCCAACGCGAAGGCGTACACGAAGAACGTCCTCTTGTCCACCGACGTTCTGAACTCGTCGATCTATCAAGACACGGGAAAATCGATCGACAACAGGAAAGCGTTCCGGCAGAATATCAAACAGGAGTTCAATAACATTCCGAATCACATCGCGTCGAGCTGCGCGATCCCAGGATGCAAAACGATTCATCCGCACGAGATCGACGGTCAACACACGTTGCTGATACCGGCGACGAGTTTGCCGCCGATCTACGGAAATTGCGGCGGGAACGGTGACCTCTGCGTGCCGTATCACAAGCACTGCGGTCCTGTGTCGTGCAGTTTGCAAATGAAGGCGAACACCTCTCTTCGCTCGCACGGGAAGTCGGGCAGCGACAGGACTCGTTGCTCGTGTTTGAACTGCCCTTACGATACGGTCGCGCATTGCAGACAATGTATGCACTCGCCCGCAGACGCTCGCGTGTCCTGCATCGAAAGTAACCCGTATTTTTTGCCGACGCACTCGTCAGTACAAACCGACGCCGTCCAGGAGCACGACAGAGCAAACAACGATCCCGTAATTGGAAAGCTGTACGACGACCAAGTTATGCGTGGCAGTCTGCTGCAGAGTAACTCGTCGGAGGCGCAGGACGACTCGGAGAAGATATTTAATACATACGCAGAGAGCAAGTTGCCGTTGAAGAAGAGGCTGAAGGCGCACGCGATGGCCTATAGGGAGGTACCAATTAAATCGGAGAAGTTGAACCCGCTAAATTATCCCGCTATCCCGATGATGTCGATAGCTGAGTTGGACACGTTGGACGCGCAGAAGAGGTCGGGCCAGATAGTCAAATCCGAGTACGAAATCCATAAGGAAGAACCGCATAATGGTTATCATTACAATTCAAGTTTGATGAGGAGGAATTATTACAAAGACGTTCACTTGGCCGCCTCGCATCAAAATCTCGCGAAGAACGGCTCGAGGAAGAAGCCTTGTGTTCAGAGGACGATTAAAAGCGGAGCTCAACGGAAGGACGTCGATCTGGGCATAGCCTCGTTGAACGGGTACGACATGGAACCGGAAGGAACGTACAAAAAAGCGAAGAAAACGCAATCGTCGTCGAAACAAACGAGAAGCTCAAAAAGAAACGTTCCTAAAGTAAATTATTCTTACACCGATGTTGATCCAGAGTGGAATCCGTCCGGTGAGTCGAAACGCAAACGCAAAAAGACTAATCGATGATCGTCACCGTCTGATTACGAAAATTCCCCATCGTGAGAACATTATTTTTCTTCCTCTCTCTCTCTTTCTCTCTCTCGTTCTCTTCTGAAAATCTAACGTGTACATTCGCTCCTATAAGACTGTGTCGCCGAGAAATTTTGTATATAATGTACAAACATGAAGATAAATCGTCTTTGGAAGATATTTCACAGCGTGTACAGTACAAGCCCGAAGATCACCGCGAAGATAAGATTTTTTATGAATCGTATACCTGTTGCGCGAGACGATGCGGAAGATGAATTTAGACTTTGTAGATTGTACCTGTATCTATTTCTGTTGACCACCGGCGGTTTCGTACAAAACTGTTAGTAATCGTTTAGAGTATGCGACTTCTTTTCGTATAAAAGCTGTACAGTATTATCGCGTATCATCAATTTTCCGCGACTGATTAATTTCGACGTAGTCCCTAGCGAATTTGAACTGAACTAAGTTGATCGTTTAAAAAAGAATCTCGTCTTCTATAGAGTAATTGAAACATTTTATACATATTATATATATTCGAATAAAATAGTTTTGTATATAATTATGTAAATACGATGTGGGATTGGACGCGAGTGCTTGGATTTTTTACTAGAGGTAAGATCATTTATGAAACTGAAAAAAAAATCAGTTGAAGCTCTCTCTCAATTGTTACAGCGGTTTCTAATGATTCTGTTACACGTTTCAGTTTATTTAAATAAAATTATTTAAACGTAGACATCCGGGATGCTAGGTTGAGGATAAACTTGAATTTCGTAAAAACAAACAGGTAAGACTAGCAATAAGAGCTGTTGTAATTATAAAAGATCGTTCGTGCCTGTATATAAATTGCATAGATAGATAGTGATAGTTGGTAAGTTAAATAATGCTTGACACTTTCCAGATGAATTATTTCCATACGTGTATCGCACACCTTGGAGGGAACGCTTGGCTCGAAAAAATGTGATGTCAATAAATTTGCCAAACAATATAGTATAACCGCACCACCGAAAAGTATAATAAGAAATATCAATCCCCCATGAAACTGTTGAACCCGACATAATAAATATAGCAGCATTGTTATAAATAATACACGTAGATATCGCAGCGCAAGTAGGATAAATAGTCGCGTCACCCTACAAATTCAAACCCTTCTTACCTTACACGAAACCAGAATAATATCGACTACGGCCAAATAATGTGTATTCCAACGATTTCAGAAAAGATGAGAACGTCTCGCGTTAAGCGAAATTACGTAGACTTTGTATACTCATCGAAACGATGGAGCTTCGTCGCGGGGAAAACTAATTTGATACGACACCCAAATTCCTAAGGCCTTTAAATGATTTGTGCTTTAAAAATTCGATATACTTTTATTTTTTTCATAGTCTCGACGAAAAAGTATATATATATATATCTCGCTGTACAAATTCTTGATCGAAGAATGTAATATAACAATTAAAAATGAAAAGGACCCTCCTACGAATTACTTAAGCGTAACTAGAAATTAGGCCGACCATTAGAAAGCGATAATTCTATCGAGGGGAGTTGTATGTATTTGGTTCCGGAATACGCATAAACCGCATTTTGCATAATTCAGTGCCATGTATCTTTACGTTTGATATTTGTATCTGTGATTATTAGTTAATCAATGCTGAACTAACGATAACAACATTTTATTGTATACGAGAAATATGTGTGTAGTCGAATACTTCTACGTCAATAATTTTCGTTTGACATTGACAAACGGACCGTTTGTTCCTTATGAGAAAAGCGATCGTAATCAAATTGAGGAATGATCGCAGGACTTATGAGTTGGTATCGCGTTAGAACGAAAGGACATTTGTATTAATTCGAATTTATTTCTTTTTTTATCGTTACCATTTATTTATAGATGATCGAGAAAGTCTGATAGTTTTTAAGTTGACTTAAACAAACGAATTTATTGTTTAGTTTTTATCACCGAAATTATGTGATCGAACGATTGCCAAATGTCTCCGTGCAGGTGCAAGAACAGATCGTTACTTACAAACGGAAATTATATCCTATGCGTGAAACATTTTTTATGGAAAGTCTGATATCCTAGAGTATAATTTAGAGTAGTGATAGATTAAATCAGATGCCTCATTCATCCGTGTTCATAAAGAAAGAATCGATACCGAGTACTGTGTATGTGTAGAACCATTCTATCATGATAACGAATAAAGACGATGTATTTACATATACTTGTATATTACACGCGTTATACGCGCGTAGATTAGGTCCGTTCAGAGAAACGATATTGCAAGCAAACACATTTACCTCATGTTTGCGTCCTCAGCGTAAATCTTTTACGTTTACGATTAGGGCCAGACGTAGTTCGTAACAGGGTAATCATTTAAATATTCCTTTCATATCGTTTATTACAATTTAATCGACCTTCGGTTTAAGTCAGTTAAATAGTGTCCTCGTGACAATTTTATTTCATTTATGGTAATCGATATGTACGTTCACCATGTGTATTCAGTAAAACGCATTTTTAATATACTTATTTTATATTCATCCTTTTTTTTTTTAAATCCCACAAGCAGAGTGTAGTTCATTCCCCACGGTGTACGATAATTTGCTAAAACTCATGAGAGATGAGCACCGAGTAGACATCGAGAGAATGATAAATAATATCTTTAACTTTAAGTGATGTGGAAACTCGATGAACCGTAGTATCTCGCGCATCGAAGAATATTTTTAACTAGTCTTTTAAATCGAAATGGAGATTGAAATTATTTTAGGTCTGAAGACTATATATATACTGTATGAAATTAATGACTCTTGCGTAAAATAGTTGTAAATACTTTAGCTTTAAGTGTCTATCGATACTTCACGAGTATCGAACGTCGATGATACACGATGGATGGGAAATGAATTAACATTGGACGTATATTTAAAAGGTATTCTTTATTCTCTTGTTCTCAGTCTCTGCATTGTACATTGTAGACGATCTAATACAATTTGATATTTTAATTGTAAGCTAAATTATACAAAGTAATTAAGTTCGACCGACGTGTTTATAAAATGTAAAAGTAAAAATATGTACATCAATCATGTTACACTGAGTTTGATAATGGCACGCGATTTTTGGATTCGTGTCGGGATACTTTCGATCTTTGGATCATATATATATATTCAAAATATATATATATATTCATTCTAGAAAATCGAAAATCGAATGTAGCGAGAAACGTTTTCAGTTTATCGGCAAAATTATATCGCTTCGTTTCGTAAATCTTAAAATAAACACATCAATAGTGAAAATACTTTTACTATCGTTTAACTTATTAGGTGATTAACATACGGTACGCTATTCTAAACGATAGAACAGACATGTTCGTTCTTTGCTTACGATTCTATCCATTTTACATTAATTACGATCTCCCTAAACGTTTACATTGTGTATGCTGTTTCATTAGATACCTATGCTAGTAAACCTCAGGTAAGGCAATGGTAAAAGTACAAATCTGAGCGTAAAATAGTTGTAAATACTTTAGCTTTAAGTGTCTATCGATACTTCACGAGTATCGAACGTCGATGATACACGATGGATGGGAAATGAATTAACATTGGACGTATATTTAAAAGGTATTCTTTATTCTCTTGTTCTCAGTCTCTGCATTGTACATTGTAGACGATCTAATACAATTTGATATTTTAATTGTAAGCTAAATTATACAAAGTAATTAAGTTCGACCGACGTGTTTATAAAATGTAAAAGTAAAAATATGTACATCAATCATGTTACACTGAGTTTGATAATGGCACGCGATTTTTGGATTCGTGTCGGGATACTTTCGATCTTTGGATCATATATATATATTCAAAATATATATATATATTCATTCTAGAAAATCGAAAATCGAATGTAGCGAGAAACGTTTTCAGTTTATCGGCAAAATTATATCGCTTCGTTTCGTAAATCTTAAAATAAACACATCAATAGTGAAAATACTTTTACTATCGTTTAACTTATTAGGTGATTAACATACGGTACGCTATTCTAAACGATAGAACAGACATGTTCGTTCTTTGCTTACGATTCTATCCATTTTACATTAATTACGATCTCCCTAAACGTTTACATTGTGTATGCTGTTTCATTAGATACCTATGCTAGTAAACCTCAGGTAAGGCAATGGTAAAAGTACAAATCTGTGTACGCGACAGATGCCTATGAAACGAATGAACGCCGCGTTGTCTCGTTAATTTTAATCGAACGTCAAACTTTTCCACAAGTCGAAGCGAATTATCTATCAGTGTACACGTTCATTGTTTTGATCCTCATTAAACTTGGACGAAGTATAAACGTGAACGCTACGTCAAATAAATTATTAGTCATGCAATCAAAAGCGTTTATATGAATTTTTCATAATTTGTTAACAATGGTAACTCTAGGAATGTGACTACGAAGAGATGTACCTAATTTCCACACATCAGATTACATTTAATGAATTTATAAATAAATTCTCCTTTGTGCCACACGAGTGTGCATACCCTTGTCTCATCCTACTCACTCTTTCAGGCAACGAAACAAGGAATGCTTCATACGCTGCGTTCGTTAAATTCAACTCTCTGATATCAAAAGAGGAATATAATTTTTGATGATGAGTTGTATATATATATAATGTGCCATCGTCTATCATCCTTTGTTTAAGGGAAGGCAGACCTTCTCTGTTCAATTTTGTACGATTAATGCTACGCTTTAGAGATCTGTCGTTAAATCTTAAAAGTACACAAATCTAATTGCTTCGAAGCGTGCAGTACA
The DNA here is from genome assembly GCF_001652005.2 of Ceratina calcarata. Lineage (NCBI taxonomy): Eukaryota > Metazoa > Arthropoda > Insecta > Hymenoptera > Apidae > Ceratina > Ceratina calcarata. Next base: position 2,712,086 of record NW_017179105.1, read on the forward strand.
AAAGTAACGATCTCGTTTCGTGATTTTATTATCTCATTTAGAACGACTGCAGTTGACTTGAAATACTAATTAACTAAAATGACTACACAGTTCATTACAGTAAACTGATTGCTAATACAACGAACTAGATAAGAAATAAATCAGTAAAGAACGTCCTCTTTCTCTAAAAAATAGTTAGGACGATAAATGTTATACTAGCATCGCTCGGTTGTTGCATTGCTTATATGTGTAACTTTCATGTACTACAAAAATTACTGTATAGTTTTGCATTATTAATTTTTACGAAATATAATATATGTATTCTTCTTCCATCTCCTATAGTCGCTGCTAATGATCGAAGTGTCGACTACTGTTAAACTAACGTAATTCAATCAAATACTTTTTGTACTTTCTCACTGTAAAGAAGGAAGAAGCAGAATAATAGATAGACAATTATTTGTTATTGTACATTTAAATCTGCTGTGAATATTATCATATTTTGGCATCATTGGCAAAAATAAATTTCACATAAATTGTACTATATAGTTACGAGCTGCAAGAAACGATTCTAAAAACCAGGATGGATGTAATTTCATGTAAATAAGTATCACGTAAAGTCAACTGAAATAAAAATTGAGTTATCACATTCCGATATTGCCTGACAGTAATTGCTCTGTCGATCGTTGAACTCCAGTTAACGATCTCAGCGAATAGCCTTCGAGCAAACGTTGCAAAATTAAATAATTCATATCGTAACATGTTTATACTATCCGTTTGTGGAGAGGTTCAGTAAAATCTATGACTATACAGTATTGTTTTGTAACTTTTGGCAGTTTCATATATTTTATCCACTGTTTACTATGTACGTGTATATTAAATTCAAGAGAAATACTTGTAGGACTTAAGAAATATTAATATATAACGGATAAGAGATGTAGCCTCGATATGATTAATGAATAATAATGATAAACTACTGAAAATGGTATTCGTAAAAATTTTGATTAGAGCCTAATAACTTATACGTCGAAGAAAAGTCTAACAATATATCGTTCGTTTAATTAATACTATAAATACAGTCAAATAATTTGTACTTAAAATCGTAGTCGGGTAAATTGCATGTTTGTCTTATGGCTTCTATTAAAATAAAGTAAGATCATATAACTCTCTTCGACAATTATATTTTCCGATCGTTAAGTAATAACTAAAGTAATAATGTTTCACGCAAACAGATATTTAGCATACATTAAAATAATATTATCTGTTAGTTCTTCGGCTTATTAACTCGGTAAATTTCATAGAGATTTGTCTGCGGATTACGCTCGGAACTATTTCATTATACTAGGGAATGATAAGGCTTATTTTACAAACATTGTTTCGATCTACTCACCTACTATATCTTCCTGTTTATTTGTACGTACTACGGTAATATCTTGTCAAGTGTGTCGCGTCCTCAACTTTCGAGTCAAGCGTTAGGTATTAAGGGAAAACTGAGATGTAAAAGTTCTTTCGTTTTTTCGGAGTTGCCTTAGAACTTATGAGTTCCGAGATTCAGAAAACTGCCGCTCGTCTTGGACGTTGATCGATATAGCTCAATTGTCTGCTCTCCCGAAAACTTGAGAGTAGCGTTATTAGAAGTGGTGGAAAAATGACAACGTAAGGGGTAACAATAGGAGGACGAGTAATATAATAATATGGTTCACAATACAGGAGGTAGGCAATTGTGGGAAGACATGTGTGGCGATATCTTTTCCCTACCCAAGGGTATACTTCTGATAACGCTACCCGATCTTCGGCAGTCAGTTAAAAAGATTGAAACTGTAGAAAAGTTGATTGGACATCGTAGATTCATCAAAAACAACGTGTACATATAAATAAATAAATCTGGTTATCGAAAATGAATTTTCGGCAACAGTGGGATCCTAAAGACATTGTGACTCGCGGTGCCACATATTTATCCAACCTGAAATCAAAAACACAAACGAACGTGAACAAGTATTGTTAAGATACAAGTAAAATAAATACTTACCTTCGATTCAATCATAGAATATTTTGTAATCTAATCCTTTAAGCGTATTAACGAAAGGCGAATGGATCACACGATCGCGAAAATTAAAATATCTTCCATTGATGATCTTCAGTGTAGACAGAATCGAACACGAGAATTATATTTCCGATGCCACTATTTAATCGCGAATTATACTCGTTTTGAGAAATCACCGATTTGCTTCCGAAATAGAATTGAATATTAAGAATGAAATAAATGTTACCTTTCTTCGTCGGGACGCTACGCTTCTTCAACTTTTGCTGATTCATAGGTATTTTACAAACTGTATTTCTTTGTAATCTCGACGAAAGGTTCGAGGTCAATCTTCTTTTCTTCGGAGACGTATTTTCTTCCACTGCTGCGATTAATTGTTTCTCGGTTAATTCGGAAGGCTGTGTATTAGCACTAGGTTTTACAAGAATATTATTCGAAACTTTAGTTGCATATTTATCTGTGGCAAGACGCACTTTGGTGACATCGAATTTCTTATGTCTCTTCGAAAATCTGTTACAAAGTTTGCTTCCCGACGAACGCGGTTTCTCGCGCAATGCGTTCGCGTTCACCGAATTCTCTTCCGCGATGTACTCAGCATCTACTACGAAATCTTCTGTGCTGACGGTGTCCATCCCGTAATCTTCCTGGTTGCTCACTAAAACTTGTCTCTTCTGTTGAGACGCGTTTCTCATCTGTTGAACATCCACGCAATTCAGCTGCTTATCCGCGTTTCTCGACGTACACGTAGCCTTTTCCTTTTCCGAAGGCGAAATATTATTCTTTAATTCGTCTGTATGCGCCTCTTCCGCGGTCTGTGGTTCGGTGTTATCGTCGATTTCGTCTTTAAAAATATTTTTACTTAACCGCGTGTTTACCGGCTGTACATTCGTGCACATGAAATCGTTATTATGCAAAGAACTTAATATTCCGGTTATGCCAAGGCTACCTTCGGGCAACGGCATTAGATAATTTTTCGTGTCCAAGAGCGCGTACTCTTCTTCCGTCTCACTAATAAGTTGGTTCTCCGATTGTGAAAAGATTTCTGTGATGCAGTTCAGTACAGTGCTTGATACATCGTAACTCATCGGTGACACTAGCAAAGATTGAGATTCATCCCAAATTTCTTGCTCATCTTCGATGGTTATACTCTGATTTAGAATGCTGTTCAGGTTATCGTTATCTAATTCGTTCACGGGACTACGAGACTTCGCCCCGTTACTCTTTTGCGAGAAATTCGGCAACGTAATTTCCCAATCTTGATTTGACTCTTTGCTGTCTTCCAGATCATATATAAAACCTTCGGAATCGTATACTTGATTATTGGTTCGCGTGCTAACTTCATATTGACTCGGTTTCTGCGCCTTATCCTTTACAACTTCGAAACTTTCATTATCCTCGTCTATAATAGTATATTCAAATTCGGATTTCGCGTGACTACGAGTAAAGCTCGAGGGTGATTTATTCTCAGGAAAAATAGCAATATCATTTCCGCAGGAACGATACTCGTTCGATCGAGACGTCGACACCATGACGTTCTCACAATTATCTGACTCACATTTTACGTGGCTGAACATCACGTTAGAAGCCTCTTGCTTAGTGAACTCTTGACAACTGCATATACGCGGTAGATCCTCTTTCTCGTACGATTCGAGAATTCTGGCAAGCTTCTCTGCGTTCAACGAACCGATCGTTTGTAGCCAATCCGAAGAGGATTCCGCTACCTGGTCACCTGACACCGTAGTCGAAACGGCACACGCGTCCGTTTTGTCCAAGCATTCTAATCGTTGCTTCGCCGCGTGAACGTTCATAATATGTTCACCGACGCGGTTCAAGACGTCCATGCATTTGTCAAGATCGCTCAACATACACATCATATCATCATCGCACATCAACTTTTTATCACTAGCGTCGTTATCTATCGCGTTCTGCATTGTATCCTCATTTCTTATTGTATTAAATATATTATTATTGTAGGAAAAGGGTTTCATTTCGTGTTTCTTATAGTAATCTGCATATTCGTGAACATCACGATAAACTTTCTCTTTCCCGATATCCGTCGCTTGCGTGTCGTGACTGTTCGCGGATTGAAAATCACTTTTCGCGTAAACAGGATCGTTTTGGCAATAACTGTACTCCTCTGTCAGCGTAAAATCTCCGTTTGCTGGTAACTCTGGTTTTATAGATTGTACATTCGTAAGATTATTTTGGCACTCCTTCAACGTTTCTATGGAACATTTTGGCTCAATATTTTTATTCTCTGTGTTTCTATAAAAGTTAGTGTGCTGAGAAGATGTCAGGTTCTCCTCTATACTCTCTCTCAGTAGATTTAGTATTGCCTTTGGTTCTTTTATGTTCTGCGCCACGGCGCTTAAGAATTCCAATAAATATGCAATTTTGTTACGCTCCGTGTCTGTCACCTTCGGCCGCGTATCACACTGTTTATGATAAATTGTACATTTCGACTCGCTATTTCTATTATTGAAAATATGATTGTGTACACTCTGCGAATTGCAACGAGCATCGTCTTGCATCGATTCGTCCTCCACCGCGGCACAGGTTTCTGTGCTCTCGCTAACTTTATTGTCGGAAATCGGTAGATTCTCCAGAAGAATTTTTCGGGTAACGTTCTCCGTACTGTGGGCATCAGCGATCTCCACTTGATTCATACATTGTTCCTCGTCACTCTTCTTTTTACGCTGTTTCTTCGTTATCTTTAACCATTCCAAGGTCCTCTTACCTTTCTTGCTCTTCTTCTTCTCTATTTTTGATTCATCGTCTTCAGTCAAGTCGATCAATATCATTTCTTTAGGTTTCAATTTCGATACCTTCTTACATCTCTTTAATCTGATCCGTCTGCTCTCGTCTCTCTTCGATTCGTAATTCGTCAAACTTTTTGTAACATCATATGACGCACACTGTAAAATCGAGATTTGTCAGTTAAGAGGAACTCAGATATTTTATTAACAAGAAACTCACCTGTGACGATTGCAACTTCACATCGGGAATTTTCGAATGCTGGTCCTCCGATTCGATAGACGCTTCTTCGAATGCTGTAAAGTTATTACACGCGGCTTTCAAATCGAACACGTTCGATTGTAAAAGCCAGATGGTCTCGTTCTCATGTGGAGGTTTAAGTATAATTTTAAATATGTCATCGCGCATCTTCGGAATGTACGGACCTAATATTGTCAGTGCTATCTTATTCACTTCTTTCTTCTCTTCTACGCTCTCTCTCATTCTCCCCCACATTTTTAAGGCAAGCAAGTATCTGACGTAATCTACGTCTGTTAAAGGCTCCGTGTTATCTTTTAAATTGGCAAAACTTCCCCTAATGAAATAAATTATTTATTGTAAACGTCCGTCGTTAATGAAAAGTGAGAGAACATTAAATCTGCACGTACTTGAATATAGGCTCGCAAATTTCGGAATACTTTTTAATTACAGGCTCAAGTTTAAGCAACACTCTGAAAATATGTTTTTCCGAATGACCTGGAACGATAAATATTTCACAATATTACATTACTCGTGATTATACGTTTATCTTCAACTTACTTAAATATATCCATAGCGCGGAAAGAAGTTTCGATGATACTTTAGAAGAGTCCACGGTGTGTTCAGAAGTATTTAGTTCCATGTTTACGTACATTCCCAATAGCACTGACATTTGGTTTAGATATGAGTTGCAGTCATCGGCATGCTACGAGAAGAATCAGTTGCGTTATTAAAAATTTATTTACACCGTGTTTCAAACTATTGCTTTTCAACAGTACCGTTTTAATGTTATGTCAGTATAGATGAAAGAATGTTAATGTACTGCTTAAATGATTCTTTAACTTCAACATGTCCATCGTTTTCTCGCAGTACGTGTTTATGCTGCTCAAAATATATCTGAAACGTTAAAAACAATTCCAATTAACAATTCTATTTATACGTGGAGACACTCTTTAGTATAAAGAAGAGATCGTACTGTGTATAAAGAGATATTAAATGTCTCAACATTTGATAGCTTTTATGCTCCAGGGATGAACACATCATTTTATTGAATTTGTTCAGCCATGGGAATGTGCTTTCGCATGGCTTGATGTTAACGGAACAATTGTCCGTCTCTTCTCTCTCATCCGTTGCTGTTATCATTGTGCAAACTTCTGCTGTAAATGCATCAATTAATGAATTAAGGTACTCAAAGTAATAAGCCAGTGTTACATATTAATTTTTATTACGTGATAGACTCTTGTTTAAGCAGTTGTGATTTGAAACAAAAGAACTGGTGATGTCCATGTCTTGCGTAGGATGAGGCATACTAAAAATTGCTTTTACCGAGTCTAGAAAGAATTAAGTTGGAAGTTTCAAGATTAATCGTAGTGTAGGTGATAGACTTTATAAACATGTGCCACACCATTTGGACAAAGAGCTATCGAAAGAATACTCGCACGCGTGATGATTAATACGCGGTCACAGATCTCTTACTATTTACTGCCTCTTGATATTATCGTACAAAGAATTTCGAACAGCGATCGAGCAATCTTTTTCACGGCGTGGACTTGTTTTTGTAAGTGGTGAGCGTCAGACGCATAGATCAAAAACGCACCCACGCTTCAAGTCACGCTACTACGTCGTGTACATATCTTTGCGTGCACAGATACTCGGCTCTTACCTACGACGGAAATCAGATTAACTGATCGTTGAATTTTGTTACGTCGTGAATGAACGGACTTTTCACTTAAGTTTTAAGCAGCCGAAGGGAACAACCGCATGCGACCGATAATTTTACCGTGACCTGCGCAGGCCAATCGTCAGCGTAGTCGGTGCACTCTGGAGTTTTAGTTTTTCGAGCTAAGTGAAACACGACGCCTGGCGTCGCTGCTGGATCGACGTCGGCGTGATTCCAACGTAAAAGAGCGTCGCCACGGAATTTAGAGACGCAGGTACGGTCGCATCACTCAGAGAACCACCGTACCTCGTGCGTTCTTTGAAAGAAAATCAATTTTCGTGCTCGTCACAATCAGATCTGTCGATCTTTCTGTCTCTACTCCATGAGAATGACGAGGGCCATCGAATTCAATGGTATTCATGAAATGGATAAATTCCGTCAGCTTAGAAAGTTTTAACATTTCCATTAGCATACTACGTTTGAAAACTCGTATAAATCTTGTTTAGGTAAGGCGAAGGATGGCTCGTTCGCTTAAATCGAGACTGTTGCGAATTTGTCAGCACGGTGACACGTGCGTATTGGTCGGGCTTTTGGCACACGCTCGTCTACAGCCCTGGGTAGAGAAGTCGCACGACTCGCACGCCGAGGCGCAGACGTTAGCCGAACTTTTCGGCTGTAATAACCGCTAGCGGCCGATCACGTATGTGACATGGCGTCCGGGTAGAAAGAAAGTTGACTGTTAAATAAGCGTTAATGTTGTTTTTATGACATTGACCGACCGAAAAGGGAACATCCGAGGCCGCGAATTTCCCACAGACACCGGCATTGATGGTAATGCATGCGAGGAAACCACAAAGGATCAGCGATGGGTAGGGTACCGCCGTCAAATACCCAATCCTGACACAACCAACCTCTACTCGCCTCACCTCTCATCTCCAAAGTCCGTCCATCCGACCCACTCGACATCACTACCACCGCCATTCACGGCAGATTTTCCCCGATGTAAATTTCGTTTTCCATCGCGGAACGGCCGCCTCCCAGCTGTTTTATTCACCGTTCTCTCTCTATGATTTCAGGTACTTCGAAAAGCACCAGGCCCATCCCTATCAGGTAAATATCGTCCGAGTAATTGGTGTCGGGGTTTCGGTAGTGGGGTAATTCGTCCACGGCCCGATTACACGCGTTTTACGGCGATTATTTCCAGTATTCGTTTAGAAATAACAATATTCCCTCGTCTCATCGTTTGCGCGTTATCCCTCGCGATATAATTCACCCGCGATCAACCGTGTCAGTAGTCGTTTCATGTTTTCAGCGTTACAATTTTTTTTCCATTTTTCGTAACTCCTACGGAGAATCGCGATTAACGGGGTACGTTTATTAAGAATTCGTTCTATTTAATTAACGAACGATATTCTCGTCCGCCTCGGTGTTCGTACCATTTATCTGATAATTTGCCCGCGTATTTTGCTGTTTTCGTTGTGTAGCACAACTTGTGTATGTGTTAGTGACGTATATGGTGTTATATATAGATATATGTATTCTTGCATTAGATTTCCCATAATCGAGTGTCAGTTACTCCGTTTCCGCAATTATTTAATGAGATTCCAGGTATGATTCGTAAATTATCAATGTCGCGAATAATATATCGTTTCCCTCGTCTATACAAATTCGATAAGTTTCGCGTATTGAAAGCTGGATACCTGTTTGAAATTGCAAAAGTGAATTTGATCATTGTTTATTAATTCAAACATGCTAAATATCGTGTTATAAATATAACGGACATGGAATTATCCTATTTTGCACGTTAAGTGCGCGTAACGAGGTTCCTTTCTATAGAAAATGCATTTATTTTTTTTCATTATTTTTGGATTCCATCGAAAATTTAATGATTATTAACGTGTAGGCATTGATATTTCTTTCTAAATAATAATGATATTGTCCTTGAGGTATTCATTCACCGATTAATATCATATATTAGAGATATATAATGATCACTTGTAGCCTTCATTATATTCCCTGTGATCTATGTTCCACAACCTGTAAATAGAAATAATTACGAATATAGCTTTGTTCTCTTTTACAAAGATTCAACTTTTATTTGATTTTGTAAACATAACCTCACTTCTGGAAAATCAATAATTCATTCTTCTGTATTATACAGATTACTAATAGTACAGTGATTAAAATTTTCTTTATAGCAATTGCGTTTTGTTAGGAATAGGTTCAATTTGTATTCGTTCGTATTATAGAACTTGTATTTAAGTACTGATTCGTATAAAATCGAAGTAATAGTATTACAGTTTTTGTATATAAAAGTTAAGCTTATTATAATAAACAATTGACTCTTACGACGTAGTAAAATCTGATTTTTATGTATCTTCTTTGTGAACGTCGTTTGGACTTCGTTGATCTTTATTTTAAACTCCTTATAGTCTTGAAAGACACGAAACAGTTAAACGAATGTTTCAGGGAGGAATGTACGGAAGAGAGCAATTGGTAGAAGAGGAGAGAATCTGTATTTAGTTTCCACGTGATGTTGTTTTTCATTTGTAGAACACAAAGTACAGCAATTCTAAGGGTGGCTACTCCTCATCGACGACATCCTCGGATAGTCGTTACGAGGGACGTATGCGAGACTCCCCAAATGGCAACTCTTACAGTCCAGCAGGAGGCTTGGGTATGGGTATGGGAACAGATAGAGACAGTCCCCGTAGCTATGCATCCAAGCCCTTATACAAGAAGGAGAGAGAAAATAGAGACTACAAGTTATCCTCCTCTAGGGACAAGTATTCAGGTAATTGACTTCTGTATTTTAATGAGATTCTTAGCACTTTCATCGCATTTTACAAGAAGCCGGACACGTTCCAAATTTAAAGATACGTTAATAATAATAAAGGAAGTTTCATTACTTATCTAAAGATGATTTTAGTTTTTCATCACTTAAAGTTTATTACAGAATAGTGTTGTGGCAAAATCCTTTCTTTGAGACCTAAAGTCTTAATCTTTCTTTCTCCAGTATAAAAACAGGGTTGTGTCTTAACATTTTCAGCTGTAACATGCTTGCTTGCATATGTGTAGATTGTGCACGATCCCCAAAAGACAAGAGAAGCCGCGAGAGCAGAGATTCTGAACACAGGACCAACCATGATAGGAGTAGTGGAGAGGTGAGAACTTTATTAATTAATTCCAAGCTCGATGATAAACGTTCGTTGTCTGATCCAAAATTAACGTTCTTCTTTAAAAAGTCACTTTTGAAGATCGACTTCGGTTCTTCGGACTTGTGTACATAGAATTGTAATTGATAATGAATCGAGCTCCTTTTAATATGTTCCTAACTTATCGCTGTGCGTACGTGTTGTATCATTTTTGCAGATTTTACATCCTATAAAATTATCATCAAATTCATCGAGAGAGTCTTCATCCCAGAGGAAACCATCACACAATTCCTGTCAGGTCAGTATTCGACGTACTTCGATATCTACGAGAATTTCATACTTAAGGATGTATTGGCTATACAGTCAATCCCAAAAGTTTATGTACTTTAGAAACGCATTTTTTAAAAAGAAATCAGACGTCGGAAGAACGTTGCTAATAATAAACAACAACAAAAATTTTTGATTTTTCCGAGATTTCTCCAAGGGGGTACCCATTCACTTTCTTCCAAATTTTTGTTTTTGGCCAATAACTCCCAAACCGTTGGACATACGGAAAAATTGTATAGGACCTTTCTTGTAGAGGACGATGAGATCTACAATTTCTGTATAAAAGTTTCTTGCTAGCGTCAATAGTTAACGAGTAATTTGCAAAAAACTGTTTTTTGGTTTTTCGTCAATAACTTGCTAAATATTAATGCTAGCAAAAAGTTTTTATACAGAAATTGTAGAACTCGTCATCCTCTACAAGAAAGATCCTATACAGTTTTTCCGTATGTCCAACGGTTTGGGAATAATTAAGGAAAAATGAAATTTTTTGCCAAAAGTTCGCCGTTTCGACGCTGGGA
>NW_017179105.1:2722795-2750735 GCF_001652005.2 Ceratina calcarata
TTTAGCAAGTAGCTATTTATTATTAGCATTATTCTTCCGACGTCTGATTTATTTTTAATTATAGGAAATGCGTTTTTCTAAGGTACATAAACTTTTGGGATTAACTATATAGCCAATACATCCTTAATCAATCGAGACACATAAACGGATCTCTTGATAAAAATTCGCGAATTGAAGCCATGATTTAGTGTTTAACGCAATAGTTAAAATCGTCGAGAATCGCGATTCGTTAGGTGCGCAAGGCGAGGAACGTGGACAAATGTGTTTTCAACCTTTCGAACAAGTTATGGAACTCGCACGAAATTACTTTTCCATCGATTCAATCGTTTCCGGAAATTTTAGAACAGTCTGTTTAGGACAAACGTGGTGATGAACGAGGAGGTGCGATGGAACGTTCGGCCAGGTTCGGCGATTGGTCCGAGCATATGAGTTCTTCGGGCAAGAAGTATTATTACAACTGTAAAACGGAAGTGTCTCAGTGGGAGAAGCCACGGGAATGGATCAGTCGAACAGAAAATCGACAACGTCAGTCGAACGATTACTCTTCTAGGTCAAGTACGTATAACAATATATTACACGTGATCGAGAGACGGTCGATCCGTGCTCGTTACGAGCATCTGAAATATCAAGAATTATTCAGTATAGGAGATCATCGTATTCGATTTCTTTGTTCGCAGGTCACGATAAACATTCCAACTCGCGGTCAAATAGCAGTAGCAGCGTGCGAGATGGTAAATCGTCGCGTCAGTCCGACAAACGAGAATATTGGAGTTGCAGCGGAGGCGGCGGTGGTAGTAGCAGAGAAGACGTTTCGGTGAGGGAGAGGGAGAGAGAAAAGGAACGGGAGAGAGAACGCGAACGTGAAAGAGATCGGGAAACGTGTAGAGAAGAAACGGGAGTGGAGCGTCAGGCTCAGGACATGGACATCTCTCCGGGTGATTCTACACCAACGTCGGAACCTCTGACTCACGATCCACTGCCGCAAGGCCCTGTTCTGTTGGCCACTGGTACGTTCCGTTCGACCGTCGTACAGAAAACTGGTGTACGTGCATACTTACCAATTAAATCGGTCGCAGCATTACCTCGATTAACATCGCATCCACCGTCTACACCACAAACACCTGGCAAGCTCAGTTCCCCAACGCAGCAACAAGGGAATAGTAATGCTCCGGGACCACCGGTTTCGTTGGCAAATCTTCCGAGACTTCTATCCCAAATTACAGGCAATAAGGAACAACCGGACATTACACCGCAGAAAGCACTGCAAACGGTCGCTATCCTGTTGTCTAGACAAGTAAGTTCATGCCCCCCGTCAGTGTAAACTTGGACTGTGTTCGGAGTTAAAATTAAGTTTTTTATTACCAACCGCTTTGTCTTTAGTACGTTTGAACTATAATCTCGGCAAGTGCGTTTACAAGCGAGCGAGTTAAACTTTGTATAGAGCAGAGGATAATTAATTTTTGCAGCAATCTGCTAGCGGAGACCGAAATAATAGTGGAAACGACGTGATGGTCCCGCTGAAAGTCGACACGAGCGGCAATGTTACAAGCGAGGGACCACCTACTCCTACGCATTCGGAAACTCAGGATTGCATCGATGTACGAAAATGTATGTTAACGATCTTCTCTTTTGTCTAGCGAATCGCGTATCGATCGATGGTCGTCTATTAACCGTGTACTTCTTTTTCCCTTCCGCAGTGACAAGTCCTGGGGGGACGAATTCCGGAGTACAAGGTTTAAGCTCATTGCAAAATCTTAGCACATTAGGTTCCCTTGGAAATTTAAGTAATACAGGTTTACAGGCATTGTCTAGAGTGCAGCCTCCTTTAACACCTTCTTTAACACCATCACTTGCTAATCATTATCGGGAAGATTTAACGCAACACGTGCGTGCCTTTCCTGCTGAAATACTTGAAAAACAGGTATGTATATACATTATACACATATGTGTTAATCTTAAACGTCGCGGAGTTCGATAAACAAGATTAAATGATACGGTGAGAAATGTTCGTGTGACCGTTGTTCCCAGGCACAGAAACTTAGCGAAGAAGCACATACAATGGGAAGTTTGCAGTGTACAAGAGTCTCGGCAGAGTTAAAAACCGCACGGTCGATAGTGAGGCTGACGGAAATTCAAGCGACGTTGCAAGAACAAAGGTAGGAACGACGTATCATCTTTTCTTAGCCGCGTGGGATCTTTAAAAATTATTTCGAAAAGCTACTTGACATCTTTTACATCTTTCACATTCTAGGATATTATTTCTCCGTCAACAAATTCAAACGCTGGAGGAGCTAAAATCCCAAAATTCCTTCATGTCTGACGATTCTTAGTGTAAGAAACTTTATAAAGTAATTATAATTACAGTCTATAATTAATTCATGCAAAAAATAAAACATAATTATTAATATTCTCATTAATATTGAATAATTAAGATTGTACCTAAATTATAATATCATGATAGAAGTGATAAAAAAGAAGAAAATAGTAATGAAATGAATGGGCTGCCCAGAGAGGTTTGGTCTTTCCGTTTTATCAGCCGAAACGAGTCGTACTACAATTTCGAGGCCCACCTCTCTGGGAAGCGCAGGAGGCCTATCCACACGCAGACTCGACACACTAATTAAATAGAGGATGAATCTATCAGTTCATTGCAAACTATTGAATTGTCCACATCGTCTTGTATTACCTATGTTATATACGTGTCAATGTTTCATATCCCATTAAGCGGCATTTTAACTAGTTGAAACATTTTTGTTGTAAATCTCGGAATAAAATTCGTGCCAGAAGTTTCAATTCAATTCTTTATCGCCATTGTCTCACCTGATTCCCACGTGTCTGGAACGAAACTAGCTTTGCTCTATATCGTAGCCGATCATTCAGTTTCATTCTATCGAAAATGTTTGCCCTTGAACGTTTAACGGCATATAAGAAAAGATGAGAAAACGGAAATATTAATTCTTTGTGTATGACGAAATCTACTAGTGGATGAAATACGGAAACTTGTATAAAATTTGTAAATAATTTTAGAGATTTACAATAATTCTAATGTATGTATTATTATAATCGTTCTAAGTGTTTTTTTAAAAGCACCCTAATACCGCATCGACTAACGCATATTGTACAGAGCGTGCCAAAATCGGATAAATAAGCGAAAGAACACTTGGTGTATCTTAATCGTAGATAATTTTTATTTTCTGCATGACTCCCTCGTACAGCTGTGTGCAACATAAGGAAATTAATTATTATCATTAATTATTATTATTAATCATCGTGTAACCGTTGTAAGCGAGAACCGAATACGCAGATCTTTTGTAGCAGACGATGTGACGCACGATAATGAATTAGAATTTTTAATTAATGACGCAACCGGACTATTTTACGTGGAACTGTTGGTGTTTAACTCTTTTCGATAATTTACTTTTTGTAATGTTCTTTTCCGAGGTGTGAAAATAATACCCGGGCCAACGCCCGTTCTCGTTCCGATCAAATTAACGGAAAGACATATTTATCTTTCCCCTTGCTTTTCCTGTATCATCGATAGATTATACGATTAAAATAGAATATTTTTTACTAAAAAGCACGTAGAGTAGACGTAGACAATATTATTCATCAGGATGACAAAACCACGAATATTATTAGTAAAGTTACAATTGTGGATTTCTTAATTTGTATATTTTCTTTGAGGAACTGTTAAGGAGTGAGCTTTGATAATTACAGAAATAAAAAGCAACGTGAAATGTAATGTATAATCATGAAACAAATACATTTGATCCAAACGCTTCGAGATTGCGACTGAATTCTAATGTTCGTTTTCGGATTACTTTTTTTCTATATATGCGAACCAAAGGGTTTTTACGTAGTACTGACAATCGCGTATTCTCTTTCCCGTGAACAGAACATTTCATTTTATTAGATTACTAAAAGTTAAATAAAAAATTTAAACGCGTAGCTATCGCGCGAAGAAAATTGTACATGATTAAAAACGCCTTGGCTCGCATTTTCATCTAAATGCCCTCCTAAAATCGTTACTTTTACTACCTATCAAATAAAAACTGTAAACCGAAACGGAATATCATTGTTTTTCAAGTTGATATTGTTTTCCGTATATCCTAGTACTGTATAATATTAATTATTATTGGGTACAGCGGAGGATAGTATTAAGAATAATAATGGTAATAATGTTAACGTGAACGTGTAGCCTATTCCCGGTGTTTCTCAACGCACGAGCTCCATAGCCCTCGTCATCATGAAAAATGTTACGCCATCAAAGGAACGTCGCATCGTTCAAAAAATTATACAATTATGAGGCTATCGAGCTTTTTCATTCGTCACGATTACGTATTTATACATTCGTTCTGCAAATAGATGCTCTACTTCCATTCTATGTAATATATATTATATCTATATATATATATATCAATATTTTAATATTATAATCCCGTGTTTATTACTATTTACGTACTTTTGAATAAACCAAATATGTCTGTCTTCATGTTTTCCCTTTAAATAAAATATTCGAAATTCAACAGTCGTTTCCGTGTTCATTCTATGGTAAAAAGAACGACGCTGGTCTCCTATCATTACCAGTATCGGTCTTTTTTAACGTGCCTCAGTTTTGTGCGAAGTTTTACAGATTCGTCGAATTATAAATGGGCCTGTCGGTTGAGAAACACCGATGATACTCCTTTACAATATTTATCTAACATTATACCATGTCATGAGAACGTCGGAACGTCCCCATAGCACCTGAAGCATACAGTGAACATTCTCCCATGTACATGTTTTATTTAATTACAGGCAGTCATTGGACTTATTTCATAACAAACTCTCTCATTTGTGAACATCAGATCGTATCGATTAATACATTCTGAATGTAATCGTTAGAGATATCCGTGTAAATTGAGTACGATACATAATTTTTTCGTGGACTAAGATTATAATAAGGCCTCAGAACATTTGACGCATCTTTTACGCGTCCCGTAACTCGCAGAATTTTTATTTCTGGAACAGATATCGTAGGTCTCTCAATAATCTCCTTCTATATGAAAAAATCATAATCGTTTCCCTGCCAAGTTCTTTAGAAATCATGCTTGACAGCCGATCGCAGGGATAATTAAAATGAACAGCGCCCAGAGACAAACGTCCTACGAGTCATGGGACGTCAGATATCTATTGTTGAACAATTTTAATGTAGTGCACTTCAAGTATTTACGTAAACACATCGCAATATGGAGAGTAAAAACTGCTACAAAACAATTCCAATACGATTTGCTTTACAATTCATTTAATAGACGTATCTAAGTCGCGCGCCTCCGTTTACGTTTTGCTTTGTCTCTTTCTTTAAGGCCATATACGAGATTTGAATATAAAGAGTTACTCTGC
This sequence comes from Ceratina calcarata, assembly GCF_001652005.2. NCBI lineage: Eukaryota > Metazoa > Arthropoda > Insecta > Hymenoptera > Apidae > Ceratina > Ceratina calcarata. Next base: position 2,728,178 of record NW_017179105.1, read on the forward strand.
CCCCCAATCTCTCGGGCAATGTTTCGTACATTTTATCAATTTGGAAATTTGTCTAGGGATAGACAAATGGACGACACAGCCTCGACAGAGAATGTTCACAGTGTAAGACAGCAGCGTAGACATATCTCAGCGCAGCCTCACTTTACCACTAATCAGTGTTTCAGCTGGTAATTATTATACAAAGCTATAAAATCTTCCCATTATTACTCTTCAATCAAGTTACACGATATATAACTGTGCGCGGAAGTACCCTTCGTAGACTTAAAACCATTCTTACGTTTTCTCTTTACACAAGGGATAACTAGTCGAGAGATACCTCTGCAACTATAATATTATAACTACTCGTCCTCTTCCATTTGGTGATGAACATTGAATATCCTTTTTCATCGAATCGCTACGTACCTCGTTTCATAACTTTAGATCATTACCTTAATCAACGATAGAGATTAATCGTAAATCGTTTTAATTACACGAAGGAGAGATTAATTTTTACGTCGATATATTTTCTTCTCTTTCTTTACATATTTAGCAATACTGTCATAGCGCGATAGTTAACAGCTACGAAGGGCGGTCGCGGAGATTTGCAAACCATCAACGAGGGAAATCAAGATTTATCAGCCTGTCTATTATCCTCCTGATAGATCTGTGACGCGGAAACTAAAGAAACGAATCTCTTAAAATCTACAAATGTAAATATTACACAACACATAGAGTAACAATATATATAACAGTTGCTTTTGTACCTGCGTATCTATTATGGCATAAGGTGGGGTCTTGTGCCGAGTTATTCTTGGCTACTGTCGATTTTTAAGCCAACATCATAGAGATATAACTACCCTAGACTTAAATAGGACGTGCATGATTTGTTCATTTATATTAATTCACTTATCATCGACACGTCGGCTAACTACTTTCTGCATTTCGGGACTTCTAAAAAGAATATCTGCTCGCACCGGTTTGCTTCAAATGGTATCGGAAACGGCCTCGTTTATCGTACTACTATCATTTACAGAAACTAATATCACTCTCGGTAAAATTGCACACGTTATAAAAATCTATGATTCCGCGAACATTGTCATCAAAGAAAATAAAAAAATATAAAACGAACAACATAAACCACGGGACTGCGTAACGTTTTTTTTCTCCGGCAATTCTCACTTCTTATACACCGTCGTTCCACTAATTTCGTTGTAATTTGTCCCCTTTTGCCGCGATAAAGAGTGATACGTTTTAACATAGGTAAGAGTAATGAACAACGTAGAAACAACAGTTTTAGAGCTCCGCTATAAAAATACATTTGATCCGGTAACAAATTAAAAAGTAAAGGAAATACACAGAAATAAGTAACTTTTTAGAAGCCCCTCAATAATTTATCCCCGATCGACATACGCCGTAATTCGTCTCCCATTCATTCTATGATAAAACACGCAACGTTACTATAATTTAATCCTATTTAAAATGGCATTCAGCATATTATTCTTATAGGATTAGTTCATTCGATATATAAAAAAAATATACAATTTTTCGACTACTCGATACAATCGTTCAGTAATCGTGACTTTGTACTATCCGAATGCCATTTTTTCTTTTTTTTCCCTTTAATAATATGATACATTGTTTCGGGACCAGTGCTACAGAGGCTGTAGGACTGTCCGCAGAACCCTAAGTAAAATATAATTAATGTCTATACGCAGTGGGATTTCATTGATATTCAGTCGATTCACAATACTCGTAACCCGTCAACATTTTATAGAAAGAAATGAATAAAAGAAAACTGTTTTTTTCCGTCAAACCGCGTATTATCAGCCCCTTCGCGTAAGCTCCTTCAAGTTCACATACCTGACCATTCAAAGTCGTGTATACTGAATTTATTAAAAATAATTAGTCAGGTAAGATTGTTCATTTTTTTTTCTTTTACATACAAATATAAGAATAAAGCCATTGCCATTCGCTTGCAACCACTTCTTTCGTTACAAAAAAATAATCAATTATTTCGGCACTGTTTAGTCCCTCTCTTTCTTTACCTCTCCCCTCTGTTATAAAAACATTGTCACGAGTTGTGAATGACCTGTACTTACCTGAGGGATATGGCTCCCACTCTCAATCATCAACATCCTTCATAAATCTCGCGTGCGTTCTCGGTGCATCGTTTACGTTCGTTCCATCGAACTACTCCTCGCGGTTCTTATCCTTTCTTTCTTTTCTTTCAGCAAATCAGTGTTGTCACGTCAGTACATATATATGTATACATATATAGCGTCTTGTGTCGGGCAAAGGTATTTTAGCAATGCAATGGCATTTATGATCCGTCTCGTGTTTGCGAAAGTGGCTTCATGCCAACGTCTAAGTATCGTTTCGTTATTATTGTATAATTTAAATAATTTATAATTTATACAGATCCTGTAGAACACAAGTGGTTGTACGCAAGCATGTGTATCCCCATTGACAGATTAATATATTACATAAAAATGCTTGGTATACCACCTCGTATATGCGACCGGTCGGTATATGATATTTTCACTGTATCATACTGTAACTTTAGCGTATATCCAAAAAACGTGTTTGAGCGCACGGTTGCATGAAATCGAGATACATAAATATATAAAAAAAAAAAAATGCATCCGAGCGAAATGTGCATTTAGGGTTTTAAGTTACTTGCCCTCTACCGTATTCTTCTAAAAGCCTTCTTGATCTTCCGTTGCGGCACGGGAGGAGCACTGAAATCAGAACGATCACGATTTAGAACGTCGTGCTTTTATTATCAATGATTCTAACTCATCGATGATTTATACGTACTTGAATTGCGGAGGCACGTTGCCACCAGTGAAGTTAAACGACGGCGGAGTGTTAGGATCGAATGTCGGTGTACTACTAGGAGGATTAAAGGTGAATCCCGTTGACGGTGCTGAAGCGGGTGCCTAGAAAAATTCGATATAATTAATTGGACCATCGACGAAGTCCGACTAATAGATTCTTATCATCGTTACGCTTACCGCGCCGAAGTTGAAACCACCGGTGGACGAGGCAGCGGTAGCTGTAGCCCCAAAATTGAATCCGGTGTTCGCTGGAGCAGCCGAGAACGACGAAGATGCTTGATTTTGTGCATCGGGTTGCGATGCCCCGAAAATCGTGTTCGTAGGTGCGGGTTGAGCGAACGTCGGTGCTTCCGGTTTCGGCGTGTTGAACGTGAACCCGGAGGTGTTGCTCGACGCCGGGTTGTTGAACGTTTTCCCGAATAAACTGCCAGTTTGCGGGGTAGTTGAAGTACTGCCAAACGTGAACAACGGTTTCGGAGGTTCAGCGGGATTGGCCGCGGCGGAGAAGTTGAACCCGGCCGCTGGTTTTGCTACTGGTTGAGCAGGAGTAGTGCCGAATGTAAACAAGTTCGTATTCGACACAGTGGTCTCATTTGTCTTCGAAGTGGATCCGAATATGTTCGGTGTGGATTCGGTGTTAAACGTCGAAGCGGCGCTGTTACCAAAGACGGGAGTGACGGTCGACGGTCCACCGAAGAGACTCGGCGCCGCCGACGATGCACCGAAAGGTGTCGGTGTCGGAGTTGGGCCAGTTGCCACTTGCGGAGTCGGATTGAACAAAGACGTCGGTTTGTTTTCCGTGCTCTCGAACACGGGCATCTTCGTCTCGGTCGAGCCGAAGATCGAAGGCTTACTTTCCGTGCTGCCGAACGCCGGCACTTTATTCTCCGGCATGGCGAACGTGGAAGGTTTGCTCGTGCTCGCGGTACCGAACGTGGAAGGTTTACTCGTACTCGCGGCACCGAACGTGGGCTGCTCGTTACTTCCTGTCGACGTCTGTCCGAACGTTGGTGCGGCCTTCGAATCGTTACTAGTGAACAACGGCGTCGGATAACTGGCCATGCTTGGGAACAACGATGTCCTAGGAGAGGCGTTCTGCAATTCACCGAAGGTCTTAGGCATTTCTTCCTTCGACTTGCTCTCACCGAATTTGAATGTACTGGGTAAAGTAGAAACAGAAGACGTCGTTGTCGGCTGATTGAACGATACACTCGACGCTGTTTGGGTAGTTGCTTTTGGCTCCATGAACATAAAGGAAGATTGAGTAGAGGATGGAAGACTTGACACAACGGTCGTGGTGCTGCTAATCGCGACCGTGCCACTCGGTAAACCGAACGGGAATGTAGCGATTGGTCTAGGTCCCTGGCTAATGTTCTGAGTTACGGAAGATAAAATAGCTGCGCTGGTAGTTACGGGTAGTGGTACGGTAGCTTCTTTATTCGACTTCGAAGCTTCTGTCACAGAATTTCCAGTTAAAGGAGTTTGTTTCTCTTCCTTCATACCTAATTGTACGGTCGTCGGTTTAGGAGCGCCAAAGGTAAAAGTAGACGAAATCGTTGTAGAAGCAATCGTGTTCGTTTGCGACTGTGTATCATTTCCAATCGTGGCACTGTCACACTTCGGAACACCGAATGTGAAAACGGACGTTGGCTTTTTTTCTGCTGTTTCCACGTTCTGTTTCACCGCAGACTTTTCATCAGTCGGAACACCAAATCCACTAGCCGACGTCGAAGTGTTCTCGGGTTTCTGAACCTCGCTCTTCTTTTCCTCCTTTTGGATACCAAACGTGAACTGACCAGTCGACCCGATTTGCGAAGTCTCGCCAAATTTAAATCCGTTCGTAGACGCGGTACTATCAGTCTTCTCTGGGTTAGCTTTGTCGACACCAAACTTGAAGCCACCGGTGTTCACGGGCATGCCGAAGGTAAATTGTAGATTGGAACTGGAGGTCGCAGTTGTAGTATTATTTTCCAACTTCTTCGTTCCTGGCTTCAAACCGCCACAGGCTACGCATTCGACAACGTTCGATTCGTTTTGCACCATGCATGTGTCGCAACTCCATGCTCCTTCAGGCTTCTTGAATTTGTCGCCGAATCCGTTCGCGAGTGCGACTGGAGGAGCACTCGTGACCGCGACTCCAGCGTTAGGTCTGGTTGTGTGACAACACGGGCAAGACTCGGCAGAAGTAGGATTTCTGACCATACAACTGGGGCATTCCCACGTATCTTTATTAGCTTTAAATTTGATCATAGTCTCATCTTTAAATTTGGGTAGAACGCAAATGGGTTCAACCGTTTTACTTTCGGAAATATTCTTCTGCGAATCGATCATCTTCGATTTCGATGTATTGCAAGAAGTGCACGACGACGAGGTCTCTGGATTTTTCGACTTGCAATCAGAACATTCCCAAGACTTCTCCGCGTGTTTATCATCGCCACCGTTGTTCGATTTAGTTTCTTGTTTCGCGTTCGGTTTAATCGTGTTACACGCGACGCACTTAACATCGGTTTGCTTGTTCCTTACGAAACACGACGCGCATTCCCACTGAGTACCCGTAAGTTTGAACTGAGATCCAAAACTATCGTTCGCTGCAGTCTTCGATTCATTGGCATTGCTCGACGCCGACGACGACGGCGGTGTAGAAGTCTTTTTATCTTTAAGATTCGATCGTGCAGCTTTACAAGCAAAGCATTGCGCTTCGGAGCTGCTGTTCTTGGACAGACAATCGGGACATTCCCAAACTGAATTAATTTCTTGCGTATCCGTACGCTTTTTAACAGTATCCTGTTTACTCGCATCGAACATCGTTTCACTCCACGATTCTTTATTCGTATTCGCGTCGCACGATTTTTCAGTTTTCGTACCAAGCACGTCCATGACGCTTCCCGTTTTCAGCGGAGTTTTGTTCTTCACTTTCTCCTTCACTTTCTCCTTCGGTCTAGGAGCCGTCGATGAACCAGACCACACGAAGTTCTGCGCCACGGAAGGTACACAGTCGCTAGACGGTGCATTGGATTTAACATCGGTTCTCTTCAGCGGCGATCCCGAATCTTCGACCAGCTGCCTGTCAGCACTGATCGGGCTACTGAACGTGAAGTTGTTGATGGACTTCAGATCCTTTACGGCGTTCGATATTTTAATAGGGCTCGTAAATACAAAGGTATTCCCATTGTCTGTACTAGTCTTGTCTGGTGCGTTTGCGGTCGTGGGTTGCATGAAATTGAAGTTCGGTAAAGAAGATATTGGTAAAGGTATATTTGGTAAATTGACTGGCTCGACCGTCTCCTCTTCGAGATATGTTCCTTTACGTTTAAACCCATGATCCTTCCTCGCATCTTGCGCCCTGTAAAGATTGCACGTAACAATTAATACAAGATTACAATACGATTTGGTACACAATTATATTAGTTCTATTTACCTGAGATGATATTCCTGCGGAGCCGGTGGTTCGCTACGAGCAGAAACAATTTTTCTAGCCGCGGCAGTCGTATCTTGTAATTTCTGGCGACGTTTTAATCTCAATATATCGGGTACCGTCGGTACAGTTAATTCTCGAGTCAAATGACGTAATCCAACTTTCGTAGATACCGTCTCTTCCCTCGTTCTCTTTTTACTCGTCAACGACGTGTTGTTCATCATCTTCAACGGAATCTTTTTAGCATCGGTTATCGGAGAAGAAAAGTGTTCTAATGCCTCCAATATCTTTTTCGCAGTTTGACTCATTCCGGATGAATCAACTCCGGCTGCGGTAGACGGTTTTACTTCAACGTAGGTTCTTTTAGGAGCTGAAAGTTGAACCTGAAATCGATGATACATGTTTTTATAAATAGTTTCAAAGCAGATCGAAGAGGAACGATTTGAACGAAGAAACGCTTACCTCGTTTGCACTGTTAAACAAATTGCGGCCTCGTTTGTAAAGGCCAGCTGCGTTTGCCCCACCGAAGGTGATGTTTCCACTGTAGAAAGGTGACGCCAGGGGAGACGCACGATCCGGCGTGTTAGTCATGACGGACGCATTGAAACTTGGTCTGCGACTGCTCAAAGAGTCTCGAGCAGTATTATCTAAAAATAAGGATCTCGGAGACTGCATATGATTTGCTTGAAAAAAGAAAAGTAGAATTTCTCTTTAGATCAAATGAATCTCGATGAGAGAAAGTATCTAATTTAGATTACTCACTGAAACTTAGTTTGTCATCGTGACATCTTTTATTATTAGCAAATGAGGAATTATAAGAAACGTTTGACGGGGCTTCCTGTCTGTTCGTTTGCAGTATAAGAGAGCTGCAACTGGTGCTCTCGCTGGATTCCGAGTTGTCATCCATGCCGTTTGCGGTTCCATTGTTCGTAGTAGAAACTAATGAATTTAACTCAGACCTCTGAGATCCTGCGTTCCTAATATTCGAATGCGTCGCGGGTGTAGAAGATACTAAATGGCTCATCCCGCTTGGCCCAGCCATTACAGGTTTACAAAAATCTTCGGACTGCGGGAAAACGATTAATTGGTAAAGATTCTTCCATCGATCACTCATTTTCTTTCGTCTGTGTATTATATTTACCGTCTCGTCGTGAATCGAGTATTGTTGTTTAGTCAGACTGGCCGTGCTGTTCGGCTTTGTCGGTTTAGCTCTTGACTGAATTGAGAATGTACCAGGTGGATGAGGAACGTCCATACGGATACATGGTCGCTTCAAGGGTGGAGGTTTCTGTACATCCTCCTCTGGCTCGACTTCTTCAAGTTCACTGTCCTCTAAGTCTTCTTCTTCGTTTTGAGATGTGTTAAACCATTTACTGATCCATGATCTTTGCGGTATGAGATCTGTTACTTTAGTTGCCACTTTCTTTACAAAAGACTGGAATAAAAATGAAGTAGGAACGGGTGAACCAAGAATCAATTCAAACGATGTCAGATGTTTTACCAATGAACGTTCTCATCGGAATACGCGTTAAAATAAAAAATCGGGGATCGCACAGTATAGTTTTCTAAAAATCAATCGATACGCGACGCGCTGAAATAAATATAGAGAAAATCACGGGTGAGGAATTATCTATTAAAGTATAAGGTTCAGCTATAAATATTATGCCAAACAAATACACGTAATTGCGTAAACATAGTAATCGCGGTATGTAAAACGAAGTCGTTATTAGCGTCGGAGGTTGAGACGTTCGATCGAAAAATAAATTGATCGCGTCGCGCGTTCTACGAATCAATCGGATCCGAAATGTATATTGTAAATATTCGTAAAAAACGATCGCTAACAGGGATTACGAGGTGTTGCATGAATTTGCGCAAAACGCGATCGTTCAAAGTTACGCGTGTCTTTCTTACGTATTAAAACGTGCACTGTACACGGATAAGATTTTAATATCGCCGAGTTGACAGTATGACGAGCGTGCGAGCGGCTCGGAATGCACGGTAAACGCTCGGAGGGATTTTCCTCGTAAGGAATCGCGTTTCAAGGCTGGATGCTATAGGCGTCTCAGTAGATATCTGGTGGCGAGGTAGTATGGGATAGATTGAGGTTACCGAGTGGACTCACATAACCGTGACATCGTCTAGGTTCCACGAAAGTGCATCTTAGAAAAAGGGCGTTCGCGCGTAGGGTACTCCGAAGGAGGTCCGGCGTGCAGCGTAAATTCGTCGGCGAGTCTAATTCGGGCGTTAAGGCGCGAAGGACCGTTGGATGCGGAGGAGGAGGCTCGTTTCTGCCACGGGGAACTCATGCCAAGAAGTTGCTACTCACATTGTTTGCGTCGTAGGGTTTCGTATTACGGGACGACGACCGTCTTCCACTCAGATTCTTATTCCCTTTGGCCATGATCGCACTTAGCACTTATTTACGAGTAAAAAACGCGTGTAAACGTCTTCAAACGGCGCATCCCAGAGTTTGTCAGCGGATCACTACCTTCGTCACTGAAACCCACGAGAGAAAATATGGCTGCCCCAAAGACCGCCACCAGGGCGCCAGGTTTCTCTCTATGCGCTCCCAGCGCTTGCTTGTCCATGTGACGCCGTATCCGCTCGTGTCGTTGAGGAATTTCGATCACAGCACCGCGCGTTGAGGAATAGTGAAACTCAGGTTTCAATTACAAGATTCGAGGAATTTCTTTCTCATTATCTCTCAATGACATAACGGCTGAGATACGAAATACAACATACGGACATACGGCTGTCCCTCAAGTTTCATTTAGATATCTATCCAACTTTATATAGGATTGCGTCCCTTAAATTTTTCGTCTAAGAATCGTCTAAGAATCTAACTTAAAACTAAAGGTATCTTCTTTCACGATCGTCTACGGAAAAGAGAATGCGAATGCCGCCTTCCTCTTCTCATCTAATGATAGCATCGCGATCGCCTGTTCCTACTGTTAATACAGGAGATACCATCCAAATTTTTCAAACTTTATCACACGTTCATTAAACGAGAATCTTAACGAGAGGATCAGGCAGGGTACTTGGAAATTGCTCGTGAACTACTCTTCAAAAAGATGGAACCACCGCATCTACTGTAAACCCGCGACGACCCTTTCGTCCCTGTATCAATGCAGTAGTTCGATTTTCGGAGATAATCCTCGACCCGCCAAATATGTCAGGAGCAGATCTGACTCAGGTCCTGACAACAGAAATGAGATCGTCCAGAGATGCTGTACCTTTGCCGTAAAATCCTGCGGCGAGAGGGAGCGCCGAATTTATAAATTATTTGAAATACAACTGGATTCGTCAGAGGATGAGGATCGGGCATTCTTGGACAGCGAGATAGCTATTACGCGATCTTTATTTAAAACTTCAAATAGGCTACAGGATATAAAAATGGTCAAAGAGTACAGTGGGAACGAATACTTCGGACTAGATAAGTTTTATTCAGAAATTAAAGTGCGTAAAATGTGCTATAATCAGGTTGAAACTAATTGGAATGATCGATACGATGAGTATCGGACAGAAAATTCACATTGCGAAACGCTACGTTGATCTACAAATAAATTTTAATTACCAATCGATCATACATACAATGTAATATCAGTTCAACGTCGAGCACGTTTACGCATTCCATAAATATAAACAAAATATAAACTATGCTATTTCTCTATTAGTACTTGATCATGTTCGATCTTTCATCGTGGACAATGGCTGTACTACCATTTATCGAGTCGATTAATCATCACCGTTAACAACCATCCCGGTGACGCGTTTTCAGTGTTATTTATACATACGTTTAAAGTCGAAGCGGTGGATGAGATATACATAATATGCGGTCACTTCAGGAAAGGTCTGACAGGAGATCTATGGCAGGAGTCACGGTGGTAGTGATTCTATCTTGAATAGCTTCTAGTTCCTCTTTAGGCAAATTTTCTGTAAGCCAAGCGTCGATCACCGGGAGATTCTTCTCGTTCCATTCCTTCCTCTCTGCTTGAAAGTTCTTCGGTATCCTGAGATCGGACCGGGTCGATTTGAACTCGTCTTCATGATTCGCGTACAATTTCTGCACCAGGTCGAGGCCCTTTTGGGTGCTAAACGAGGAAGAGGCCGATTCCATTACGCGCCGCCAGAGATATGGTTTGTCCTCGAATCGCTGTTTTACAGCGTCCCAATTGTTCACAAAGAAGTTGAACACGGTTGTGTAACCGCTTGACCTGCCGCTCAGCGTGACTAATATCAATTGGATATCGGAGTCCGAGAACGTTTTCTTGTCCTTGTCGAAAAACGTTGCGTTCAATAATCTATAAATTCCGTGAAATTAAATTAAATTAAAATAAAATTAAAATTATAAAAATATCGACGACGATCAGTTTCCTGGATCTCGATCATCGTAGCACCGTGCCGGTCGATCGAACTTGGATTACCTTTCGATCTTGTACGCGTCCTGCGAACAACCGGCCAACGACTTTAGAAGATAGGTCCTTTCGTTCTGCTTCCTCTCCGGGCTGCTCTGTGGGAAGTTTATCACGCGCTGAAGTCCGAATTCCCATTCCTCTTCGGTGCCCCACTTGAATACCGGGCAGATAAATTCGTTGGCAACTCTATAAAATGAGACCGCGCGCGCAATTTAATTTATATACTAAAGATCGAGATCTCTGCGAACGAAATACGAACGGATTTCCTTTATCCGGGTCCTCGTCGATCAGCCATTTCTTGTATTGATCCCTCGCCTCTTTCACGCACGGCTCGTATCCGGCTCGACAAAGGAAGCTCTTGGCCATGCTCCGCATGTGAGTCTTCCAAGACGGTTCGTCCGGGTCCACGGATTTGTTAAGTTCTTCGTATAAAGGTTTCAACAGCGTTCGCGTATAAGCCTGATAAAGAGAATCAAATATGAATCGACGAACGATCGATAGGATTTACATCCAGGAATCGATACTCACTTCGAATTTCGGATAGACGTCGAAGCCCTCGATGCGTCTGCCGATGTGATCGATCATCATGAAGACCGGCTCCCACACCACGTGACTCCTTTCCTCTTTCAAAAACAGGGTCATGCTCAACGCGATCCTGAAGCAGAGTTCACCGGAGTACGCCAGATTCCAAGAGTCGTGAAGAAGCTTCGCTCTGGTCAGAACGGGAATTGTTTCGCGCTGCGGGCCTTGCAAGAATTGCGACAGCATCTTCCAGTTGCAGATGTCGTAGTTAACCGGGAACATGCCTGTAAAAGTCGAACAAGAGAATGTATCGTGATCTACGGCATTCGAATTCATACGTGTTACCTATCTCTTCAGGATTGACGATGACGAACTGATCGTCAGTGACGTTGTCTGGTACGGTGAGATTCTTTTCTGGTTTGTCCTTGATCAACCACAGGCGACAAGGTGGTCGGTACTCCAAGTTTTCTTGCGACATCATCACCAGCGGTATGTCCCACTCGTACGAGACTCTGGGGGTGAAAGCTCGCGGAGCTTCCCTCAGATAAACTTTCTGCAAACGATACACGATCGATCGCAGTGTTGTTACGTAAACACGCTCGTCTAATACGTTTGTTTAAATAATTGTTACGCATACGGGTTACACTTTATCATACGTATGATCGCCTAATTGGTATGCTAAAAAATTGTTTAATGACAGTTAAACGATGCGACCTCAGAGATTAAACGCGTTAACGTAACCATTAATGACCCGCCGCGCTCCGAGAGGATATCAGATTTTTTTTTTAAAGTTATCATTTTGATTACCCTGTACTCGATTAACACCGGTTTAATAGTTTCTCGAATGATTTTTCCGTGTTCAAGGGCAGAGTCTCACTCATTGTATTCCTACGTCTGGACGATAAATTGCCGCACATCCGTCCGGTTCGAGACGTGCGTCCGCGCGGCCTAAGGCGATGTGCAGGTAAAATAAACAAAATTTATTGACTTCGTCGCTTCCGATGAAAAATGAGGAACAGGCCGGGAAAACGTTTCGCGAAAACAATTAGCGAGGCACGCGAGAAGAGAGAAGTCGGCTTCCAGCGAAATGAATTCAGCAGCGCGCGTTTCCTCTTCGTCGACCGAGCGTTATCCGTGTGAAAATCGTACGGTCTTTCGCGTCCCTGAGGCGAGCAACGTCTCTTTCCTCGATAAGATTTGCGAACGTAACAGACGGGCAAACCGCATACCTGGTTGAACGTGATCGTGCGAGCCTTATAATCACGGTTGACCGTGACCACCGGTACCCTGTCCCGGTTGGTCCATCGGGCCGCGATGCTGTTTATCGTCGGATAGTTGGCCGACAGAATGCTCGTTTCGTTCGCCACGTCGTTCAGCCTGGTGTAAATCTCGTCCGCGAAGAACTTGCGCGTATCCCTAAACGAAAAATGATATCGAACACTGAGCAGGGTCGAAGGGCGAGTCGACGGGAATAACCGGGAACCAACGTTTCCTAAGGCGAGGGGACAACGCGAACATTTGATTCCCGGCTAAGAAATAAAAACAATGACTACGTTTGCGAGCACGATCTGAAGAAATGTCTGACCCCTTTCTGAAACAGATCCTCGCCGAGAGTGTAATTGAACATACGGAACACCAGTTCCTCTGCGAAAAGAGAACGACGTAATTAATCCTGCGAACCGATTCGTTCTGTCGATCGCGAGAGAATTGCCTGCCTGCCTTTTGCCAACATCGCCTCGTTCCTGATGCCGTTCACCCTCGAGAACGGTTCGAACTTGCCGAATTCGTAGTAAAGGGAATACAGCAGCGTCATCGGCCACTTCCCCTCCATCTCGTCCGGATTGATCTGTAAACGACACGTTCGAGTTTCGACCATACATATACACGTCTGACGATCATACGTACGTCCACCGTGGCCATCGAAGCTAAGAACGAGTTGATCGCCTTGTTCACCGATGTACCGCTCGTCCAATGACTCGGTGTGATGTACTGACCGATCCATTGGTAAACAAGCTCGTAGGCCGTGTTCCAGACCGACGGACTGCCCAATTCGCTTTCCCTGTGTTCAAATCATTTTTACGAATACACTGTCCGAACGTACATATTTTATAGTCCACGTACTTGAAAAGTATCAGACCCCAGCTGTCGGACGGTTTAGCCGCGTTATACATAGGTACCGCCATTAAGTCGAGTTTCGGCAATCCGATCGAACTGTTGAAGTAATCTTGAAAATAATTCATTATCTTGACAACCTTGTCTGGTGCGTCTTTCAAATGTTTCAGGAATTCCTTCCGTCCCCACACCTTGATCTCCAACTTCCTTCCATCCATTTCATTGATCTCCTGCGTGGGCGCGATGCTCTCAAGGTTGGACACCGTCAGAGCCAACTGGTACGTGGAAATTTTCGGCGTTTTCGCGAAATGGTCCCAGACCATGTCCGGCTGACCAGCTCTGAGCGAAACGAACGATATTAATTATTCCGACGATTGTTTATCACGAGTTCGAGGACCAGAGTCGTGTCAAAAATGACTTACACCTCTTTGCTGGTCTCCAAAGGAGTGTTTGAGAGCGCCGTCATGTTCTTCGGACGAAGTACGCTTAGCCTGAACGTCGTTTTGTAAGACGGCTCGTCCATCGAAGGGAACACGCCGTGCGCGTATCCCAATCTGAAATTGGTACCCACGAACGGGCTGAGCGAGACGAGAACGATCAATTCTTTGTTTCCCTCGTTTTCAGTGAATAAATCATTACTAATTACTATTTGTTTCCGTCGGCGTCGTTATACTCGCTCTTGAAGAAGCCGATGGTCCTGTCGGTGCTGAACTGGCCCGAAAAACTGATGTCTATCTCGAAGGTACTACCATTTGTCAGGATCTGTTCGAAATGGAGCGTGTACCAAGGTCTCGTCTCTTTGGGCAGATCGACCCTCGCGACGTTCACGTCCATCAACGGCAGACCCTTCTCTCTTTTTTGATAAACATACTTTACGATCGTTTCTATCTCCTCCAAGTGTGTACATTTTTTATTCACCTTTCCTCGTCCGACGGTTTCACGTGTCTGACACTGTAATTGGTGATCTTGAGGTTTGGGAGAGCGCGCAGAGTGAGCCTGTCGCTGCTGTCGAGCCAGGTGACGTTGATCCTGACTCGGCCTTTGAACTCGTAAGGATCGGCGAGGAACGGTTCGAGCTCGAGGTGATAGCTGGACAGCGACATTTCCTCCGGCAATCTGTGTCGGCGCATCTTCTCCTCCTTCTCGTAGACGTCGTTCACGTCTATGCTCCGCTTCGCTCTCCACGGTGTCTCCGCCAATCCATTCCTCTGGATTTTCAAACGTCCCTTACGATTCGGATTTTAGTAGGAAGCTCGATTACTTACACTGGGCTCGGCCTCGACGTCCTGCGACGAAACCAGGATCAGGAAGAACCCGGCGACAGCTGCGATCCACCTCATAGTTCTCCTGCGGACGCAACAGACTATTCGATACGAACGTTCGATCCCTTAAGAAGAATTTCGCACTCGGTGCGACTGTAACGCGATCGCGGGTATACTTCTTACTTCGCTATCCTCGTCCAACACGTCCGTAGTCGCATGCAGTCCGAAACCGCTTGACCTTGATACCGGTGATACCAATATTCTCGTTAGGACCGCGTCGGGACGCAGCCGCTCGCGAACTGCCCTCCTTCTTGCTTTTTCCAGCTGGACCAGTCCGCGGCGGCGACGGAAACCGGTGAAAAAATGCAAATGTAAAAAGTGTAACGGTACAGGGAGCAGAGAAAACGTGAACGAGCACGTGACCAGGGGGTAAACCGCGGCGGATCGGCGTCCGAAGCTGACGGGATTCAAAGCGCTTAGATCCACTTAGCCGCGTAATCGGTGGATCGTCGTCCATTATCCAATTCCATCGGGTGGACGTCACAAAAGGGCCTAATCACGACGACCGTGCCCGTCGGTGACGGACGAGGAGCGTAACGTCAATGGCCAATCCCGTGGTCATCAATGGAAATTGAGATGCCACGAGCTACTCCGCGTCTGCTACCAGAGGAACCATTGTGTATTCGTTTAGCGGATGAAAAGCCCGTCAATTCAGGTCCGAGCTTAGCGCTCGCTTCCGATTCGACGTCAATTAGAGACGATTTACCTTTGTCCGCGTTTTGTGCGCGTTTTCTCGGCCTGTTTAGATCAGGTATACAAACCCGTATGTAGGTAGCTGGGTCACATATTTTCTTCGACTTTCATAAGCGAACCCCTTTGAATCGAGCGACCGGCTATTTCCGTCATTACTCCAATCCCCTCTGATCCGCCGTTTCTATTCGAATTAATAAACCGCTCTCCGAGCGTAACGCAATTTATTATTTTGTTTTCGACATGTTTCCCATTCGCCGAATCGAATCGAACCTGATAGCATTTTCATGCGAATATAAAATGTAATGCAGGATCCCATAAAGAACGATACAGTAAATTGGAATGATCGTGCTCCCGAGACCCTGAAATCGGATTTCTTTCTTCCTTACGTATTTGTTTCCGTACGAGACGAGAAGGAAGGAATTACGAGCGAAAGAGTGGAACGATACCCGAGACCGAGGCAAGACGATTGAAAAAAAGTGGGGAGGCAAACAGTATTCGATGTGCCAGTTCGCCGTGTCGCATTGTAGGTGGAACGACTAATTGCGTTGCACCTGTACGAACGAAGCGCGCGACCCAGTGCCGTCTACGCAAATTTCGCCCGAAGTTCGACTTGAGGATTGCCAGACTTTTCCGCTTCGCACGGTTTTTTTCCGTTTCCCGCGGCTCGACAATCATTTTCTTCGAGCATACCATCGCTCGTCGCACGCGATCTCTCTAGTAGTTTCACGGGAATCAAAGTAACCGGAAGCTGATCACATGAGCCGAGGATCCATTTGCAGCTGGCAGGATTATGGACGCAGAAGTTGTAAGTGATTTCATTCTCGGTTTCATTTACGGGACGCGAAATACCGCGCGCTTGGCAACTGTTTATCTATCGAGCGTTCATCGTTGGAATTCTAATTGCTGTTCATTACCCAGCGATTACGAGAACTCGGATGATCGTTCGACGCGCGGCTAAAATAAGATTGACGATTGCGCGGAAAATCATTTCATTAGGCGATTCTGATAGACGTTCGTACGTTTGAATTAAATTTCGATAGGGCGAAGGTGGCGACCGGTGAACAGGAGGCGCTTCTGAAACGATAAACAAGCAAGATAGTATATGTTAATGAGGAGATAAAAATGCGCGACAGCCGCGGAACGTGGTAAATTCAAACAAAATGTTGAAACACATTTCTAAACGAATATTCATGAACCGGAGATAGCCACTCGTTTTTACACCGTTTGTCATTTAAACCGCGCGTCGTCGTAGGAGTGAAGTTAACTTTGTTATTTTCGCTTAATTTATTCCTCCTTGAACATTTTATCATTATCGTCGAAGGCATTTCAGCAGTAAACTTGGGCATCCAGTTCGCTGGTGGTAAAATCATTATCGCTGCCATTGTAAGCTTTATCTTTTAATGAAATACATATGAAAGCACACAATGGCTTCTATGACCGACCGGTTTAGAACCGATAACTGAAATCCAGTGTGATTCGTCTCGCTTCTTATCGTCATATATTTTCGTCGAAATGAAAAATTGTCATAAATATTAAAAGCTGCGTGGCTCGTTTAAGAAACGGGTAGTCGGAACATTTTTTGTTTCATCGTTCATTAAAATCAGAGATACGATCGTTCGCAGACGTTTCTTTCGTCGTGAACGGTTCGCTCGTTATTTTCTTTGACGATAATTGCCGCGTGTCTCTCGAGCGTAACCGATGCCGTCGTGCAACATCGACGATAACAGAGCGTCTTATACTTTACGAGGAAATCGTAAGTTTCCGATCAATGGAGCAGTCTAGACTCGTAGTGGCACGTAATGGCCAATCGCGTAGTGTAATCCTGAGAGGAAGCATGCGATTACAGTTATTATGTGGCACGGTTGCACCAGTGACGATCCGCGTTACACGTGTAACCGCGGAAGCGTAGCGGTGCATACTTTCATGCGCGATTCAACGACGAATCGCTTCAACGTTCGATACGGACACGTTTTTAAGTTCACGTTGTTCCATTTGCCAGGGAAGTAATTAAACTGCGCATTATTCCTCCGTTATATATAATCATCGCCGAGGCGTTAACGAGCCGATGATAATTCTAATAGGCAACTTTTACTCCAAGCAATTACCATAAATTGGCATCGTTATACTACTGTTCGCCGTCGTCATATTTTATCGAGGCTCCCGTAACGTCCCTGTTCGAAGAGTTTAAACAATGTGGTTGTGCAAAAGCCTGTTTGTTTACACGGTTGGTCACGTACCACGTGACACAACGTGTAACACCATGTCCGTGTCGTAAAAAACCGCACGTCCGTTTATTCGCATAATACGTAATGCGGCGAAGCCACCGTGTAAGCGTAGTAACCTTCGGCCGCGTCGCACGCGCCATCGTTGCAGGTACTCATGTACGTACACGTCCCAGGTACTCGTTCCGCGCCGGAGTAATTCAATGTCGCGCGAACGCGCGAATATCGCCTAGTCTCGTTCATTGGCAGTAAATTCTAAACAACCTTGCCTTCGTTTAAACAATGCCAGAAGGGAACTTGTATCGAGTTTTATAAAAACCCGCGGGAGCAATTAAAAATCGTACTCGACGAGTCTTGCGAACAACGCGTACACTTGACGCTGATTTACGCTCACGTTCATGGCGAGTCGTAGCCGCGTGATAAGAATTCTGTGGCACAATGCGTTCACCACTTCGACACCACGTTTTACGCGGCGTGTCGAATACTTTGGTCACGTCTCACCGCGAATTACGTTTAATCCGTTCTGTCGGAGACGTCGAGTTGGTCCTGGCCAGCGTTACAGCTGGACGTCGGATCAATTGGGTGCGACGCGAAGATCCCTTGCCATCGGGCGATCGCCGTTCATTATCGATGCAAACGTCGATTTATCGGATGAATCATTTTCACGGGGGTGGAGGACTTAGTAGGTAAGGTTCAATCAGGAGGAGTAAGGAACAATGCCATTGCGATTCCCAAACGTCGAGAACGGCGGAAACTTGTCCCACGGGGTGGTTGCAATACGACCCTTCATATTATTTTGCAAGAAATACGATTGAAACGTTTCATGACGGAAACTCAGGCGGATTGACGTGTTCTCGAAATGATTCCTTTAGCTCAAAGCATGCCACAGTTCAGTGGCGGTCCGGTGGAATTTATGACCAGCGACGACATCGAGCTGAAGAGGGGCGATGGTTGGTTCTTGTCGTACACAAAGATAGCGGGGATCGTCGTGGTTTTTATCATCGGTGTCGTCGCCGCTGGATTCCTGGGATGGTACATCAATTCCTTGCCAAAGAAGGAAGTGAGTAACGCGAAAGGGGAAAGACCTGCAGGTCGGAATTCCAATTTATGATTTCTCGATCTCGATCCGTTGATTCGTTCGACAGGAGTTTGATTCGGTGGATCTGTCGGACGATGAGATCGAGGGTGCCGTCGACGAGACTCTGGCCTCGCCGTTCGTGATTCCCTTGAAGTATCGTCTCGAATTGATCCCGATCATCGACGTTACCGGATCGTCGAGGCTGAAGGGTCGCGTGGTCATCGACTTTCGAGTAAACGACACGACGGGCTTGGACAGAATCACGTTGAACGCGGGCAACGTTACGGTGACGAATTACAAACTGTCGAATCTGGAAACGCCGATGAAAAAAAGGCGATCGATTATCGTCTACGTTTCCAGCGGTTCCAGCGAGTTCAACGATTTCAGCGGTTCGTACAAATGGGTTCTCTACGATTAGTTTGGTAAATAAAGGACGACTTGGAATCGGGATTTCGTTTACGTATGCGTTTTAATTGCTCCAGGGGGACGCGTGCTACGATCCGTGAACGATAACTCGACCGAGGACTCGATACAAGAAGATGCAGAAACGGAGAATGCGTCCGAAGCTACGACTCTCGCAGAAGCAGATAATCAAACGACGGCGACAGAAACGACGATAACGACGACTGAACAACCAATTACGGTTACGACCACCTTGAAACCGACGACTGTACAAACGACTACGCAAACGATCGTCGAAACAGGATCATTGCCTACCGATGATGATTCATCGAGAATACCGATCGCGAGCTATGATGTGGACGAGGACAAAAAAATTCTCACGATTCGTTTAGACAGTCAGATTCAGCAAGGAGTCTACGAGCTGGATTTGGAGTACGAAACGGCGATGGACGAGGGAGAATTCTTCATCGCGAATTACACCGAGGACATGTGAGCCGAACATTTTATCGAGAGAATAGATCGGATATTATGGACGAGAAAAATTGAATTGATTTCTGTCGATGTTCCTTTGTCAGGTGGTTAATGGGAACGAGATTAAGGCATTCCGGTGCCAAATACCTGTTCCCAGTTTTCGATGACACGGTGCACAAGTCAGTTTTCTCTGTATCCGTGGCACGTTCCAAAGAAACGAGAGTCCTCACAAACATGCCCTCCAGCACTCTGAGAGACACGTAAGTAATTCCTGCCGTGTCTTCCCGCGGCGTTCGATGAAAAACCGATCGTGTTCGAAACCACATCGCTACGACCCGCAAACAGTCGAGAAGCTTTTTGCTGCTCGTATCAAATTCTCGCCTGTCCTTCGAAACGAACGTACTTAGTAATTTTCGTTTGAAGCACGGACGGTTCGGTCCTCGAAACATTCAACGATTCTGTTCCGCTTTCGACGAACGAGCTGGCCTTCCTGATGGGCCACGTGAAGCCTATGAACGAGACGGTCATCGGGAACACCGACGCGGTGGCAACGTTCTGGTGCGAATCGAACAGAGACTTACATGACAGTTACCTCCTCGACAAACTCGGCTCAATCGTCATTAACTTGATCGACGTGTTCTCGTTGGCTTACCCATTGCCCAAAGTGGACATAGTCTGTCTGCCTCCAGGGATCGACGAGAACATGGCCAGCCCCGGATTAATCGCGATCAAGTAAGACTCACTGTCATCGCCTCCCGTCAATTACAATTAATAATTCTATTTGAACTCGAACATCGTTCCATAGATCTTACGTCGATCGATACGATTAAACTTGTCTCGAGTCTGAATCTTACAAACTATTCTAATTTTAATTATCGAAATTGAACTACTGTCATTGTCAAGGCAATCGTTGTTTAACACCGCCGATAAATCGTCGCTGGTCGTCAAGTCTCGCGCGCTGAAGGACTTGATCAACCTGATGGGACAGCAGTGGTTCAGCGAATTAGTGAACGTGAACCGGTCGGAGGAATGGATCCTCGGGGGTTCCCTGATTCACTTCCAACACAGGATCGTTCCAGAGGCAAGCGACGGGAAACGTTCGAACGGGGAAAAACAGGAAGACAGCGTCGTAAATTGTTTGTGATAAATTTCCATTTTCAGATAGATCCGTCATCAAACTTGGCCGACTCTTTCCTGGTCGATGTTCAGCAGTACGTGATGGAAATCGACGGGTATACCGTTTCAAGGCCGCTGCGCGAAAACGTCAACAATCATTTATTAGAATCGCTGAACGACGAATACGCGAAAGGTAAACTGTCGTCGTCGTTTTCACGAGGGATCACCCATTGCATACAGGCTGAGTCAACAAGGAGTAATCGTCTATCGCAAACTCGTTACACGAATTTGTCCATACGTAAATTGAGAACAATTACTGTTTTAAAATATTGCTTGACTCGCTCTGTATGCATCTCGACCGTAAACCTTGCGGTGATCGTGTGAGGGAAACGTTTCTGCATTTCTTTTAATTGGTTCTTGTAGGTGCATGTCTGATACGCATGTTGCATGGAGCGATAAGCGATACCGCTTTTAGGAACGGCTACAAGAAACTGATAAACAGGTGGTGGGTATTATGTGACTCGCGGAAAACGAATTTCATACCGATTTCAATTAACAGTTGTTCGACGAGAACTGACGTAAAAGCGAGTCGAGGCGAACGTCGAAGCTAATTGTAATTAATCGTCTGCCTCGCGATTATTAATAGCCTCTTTTTCCCGAAACGCAAACATGCTCGTTCTCTAATTTATTACTCATCCGTACTCGTCGGCGACGTATCGAGACGGCTTCATTGTCGGAAAAAAGAATCCTCCTGCGCGATTATGTTAATCGGACTTCTCACTGTATTCTTGATCACGAGTCTCTGCGGACTGCGAGAAAAATATTGTCTGCGCAGGAGGTACAACGCCACGGATCTCGCTGATTTTATGAATATCCTCAAGGAGGAGACCGAGCTTCCGGATAAAATCTCGCTCGAGGAGGCGATGAACTCGTGGATCTCCCAAGGCGGACACCCGCTCGTTACCGTCATGAGAAATTATGAAGAGAGATCCATCACCGTTTATCAGGTAGCGTACGCGACGATTCTTGGATCTGGCGGGATGAACGTCGTTTCATTTTTTAGGAACAATTCTCTCTCGACAAACCGTCAGAGAGTACATCGAAATTCTGGCAGATCCCATTGAATTATATTAACAGTACGGGCAATTGGTCGTCTCCTACCACTCTGTGGTTCCCAGCGGAGCCGAGAATCACTTTCTACCACGTAGATCCGAACGATTCTTGGATACTTTTCAACGTGAATAAGACTGGTACGCGATGAATTAATTTTTTATCGCGGGAGATGGTCGTGTCGTAAGAATCCGCGGTCCACCGACGAAGTATTCGATAGGATCATAGATGAAAATTGTTTCCACGTTTATTTCAACCAAGGTTATTACCGGGTGCATTACGACGAGAAAAATTGGATGCTATTAAAAGCAGCGCTGGCGGAGAATCATGAGTTGTTCCCGGTAGAAACGAGAGCATCGCTTATAGACGACGTTTTCAGTCTGGCCGCGATGGGCGTGATGAAATACGAGGCCGCGTTCGCCTTTATTAAATATATGCAAATGAGGGAAAGGCATTACCAACCTTGGGCCGCGTTGACGCGGCACATGCTCAAATTGAGTAGGCTTCTGTACGAAACTTCGGTGTTCAACGATTTCCAAGTGAGTAACCCCCCGGGAGAGTCGCGCGATTCGAAAGTTAGGCGTTCGTTTATCTTTCCTCTCGAACGATTTTTTAAGGATGTATACGCTATACATATACTTAAACAATGCTAGCATGTTGAATTTGTTATTATAGATTCCTATTACTATTAAAAAGCTAAAATTATAGTGATTTCAAATTTTTCATAGGTAATAGTATCATCTACAACTTTTACTTGAAGCATTTGTCGAAATTCCGCGAAAAAAAAATTTTCGATTTTTCCGAGATTTTTCCAAGGGGTACCCCTTCAGATTTCGCGAAATTTTCGTTTTTTGCCAATAACTT
>NW_017179105.1:2752431-2765061 GCF_001652005.2 Ceratina calcarata
GGGGTACCCCTTCAGATTCTGCGAAATTTTCGTTTTTTGCCAATATCTTCCAAACGGATGGATTTACGGGAAAATTGCATAAGACCTTTCTTGTAGAGGACGGCGAGATCTACAATTTCCATGTAAAAATTTTTCTCTAGAGCCAATAGTTTACGAGTAATTTGCAAAAATCTGTTTTTTCGTTTTTTGCAAATAACTCGTAAACTATTAATACTAGCGAAAACTTTTTATACGGAAATTGTAGATCTCGTCGTCCTCTACAAGAAAGGTCCTATACAATTTTCTCGTATCTCCAAGAGTTTAGGAGTTATTGAGGAAAAACGAAATTTTTTTCCAAAAGTTCGCCGTTTCGACGCTGGAATGGTCGGATTTTGTCAACATCAATAAAATGCCAAATAATCATACTTAACTCATTAAATATCGAAATTAGAAGAATAGTGCACTATTTTTAATTATAGGAAATGCGTTTTTCTAAGGTACATGAACTTTAGGTATTGACTGTATAGCCAATACATCCTTAATACGTCGAGACGACGCCCGTTGATATGTTTCACCGATTCGTTTCAGGAGTACATAGTGAAGTTTGTGTCCCCGTTGTACAACGAGACCGGGTATAAACTGGAAGAAGGATCCGAGTTGACGATGGTCGCGATAGAGCTGGCGTGCGTGTTCGAGCACGCGGAGTGTCTAGATTGGGCGAAGAATATTTTTCAGAACTCGACCGACGACGAGGAGATTGAAAAATCGTGAGTTTAATTAAAACCGACGATGGCCATCCCCTTTATCCGGGTCAATACCAGGTTGCCGGGAGAATTGGATTGTTGCAGGGTCCCTTCATACGTCCGCGAAACGTTTTATTGCACTATAGCTCGTTACGGAACGCGGAAAGAATGGAATTACTTCACGGAGAAGATACGCTCGACCGAAGACGAGGAGGAGAGGAAACGTCTGTTATCGTCGGCCGCCTGTTTCCAAGCTCCTTGGGTCTTACAATCGTAGGTGTTTACTACTACTCGGTTCACCGATAACGCGATTGTTTCGATATCGTTTCGAGTCAGACTCTTTTGTGTTCACGAATCCATTTTATAATTCTGAGCTTACGCTCTTCGCACTTTAAAAAGCGGCAGAGAGGCGCGCGAAATGGAGCCGAGGGAATATTTCATTTTGTTTTCGAAAGCATTTTCGAACATTTATTGTGCTCGCCCGAACGTCCATTATCGCGATAAAGGGGACTTCATCGTATTTTGAATTTGTTCTCGTTCGGATAATGTATCGTATACAGGATCATATTGGCTCAAGGACAGTCCAATTTATCTTCACTCGGTCAAATCCACCTTCCCATGCGATTCATTTATTTTCAAACATCCGGAAATTGTTTAATTCCGACTCTTTTACGTTACGCTGTTTTCTGTTTGCTCTGAAAACAGGATTCTCAGCGAAATACTTCAAGGTAGATTCAAGGAGGACGAAATACCAGTAATTTTAAAATCGTTCCCACGAAATCCAGCTGCCGCTCAAGTCGCGTCCCGATTCGTCCGAGCAAATTGGCCGGAAATTGCGCAGAGGTAGTCGAAATTCTTTTGTAAAAAGAAATTCATCTTCAAAGAGCTGGTTCATCCTCGAAGGAGCTTAGTTACATAAAATGAAATGAAAATGTTTTACCCAGGTTCGCGGGATCCTACCCGATACTGAAGTCTTTCGTCCTGTCGATGGTCAACGGTTTAACCACCGAGCAGGACATGGAGGACGTAAGCAATTCTGTCGACTAGAATCTGTCCTCGTCTCTTGAACATGTTAAATGCGATTCATCTCTGTTGCAGCTTCTAATATTCAGGGAAAACAATTATGACAGTATGAAGGGGACGAGGTACGCCGCGGCTCTCGTAGAAGCCAACGGAAATTTCGTGACGACGTGGTTGAAGAATTCCCTGGCTCAGATCGAGAACATACTTAAAGTAAAAGCGTAGGAACGTTCGGCTGTAGCTGAGGGAAAGTGGAAGGGCAAACAGCCGTTTCGAAACTTGCGACGAAGCTCGATTTCCGTAACGCTTGAGCCTCGCGCAGGATCATTGTCGCGTACTCGACGCGACGAATCTTAACATCTCTCGTTATCCCTTAAACAAACAGCCCTTTCCACTCGTCGTTTCGCATAATAATAATAATAATAATAATAATAATAATAATAATAATAATAATAATAATAATAATAATAATATGTACATACGTAGCCAAGTCTGAGGTGTGCCTATTCAGAGTTTTATTTGAAATCAGAAATATGCTGTTATACACTAATTTATAATTTATTATGAATATGCTACACATGATATCGCTGCTGTTAAATTCTGTCCCTTTGAAATATTCTTCCGTCTGAATAATACGTTTACCTGTTGTTTCTTGCCAATTATCGTTACTACCAATACTCGAAAAGTATTTTTTTCTTTTTTAATTAAAGGTTTCAATTAAAACCGTATTACGATCTTGTTTAACTGTGTC
Organism: Ceratina calcarata; assembly: GCF_001652005.2. Lineage (NCBI taxonomy): Eukaryota > Metazoa > Arthropoda > Insecta > Hymenoptera > Apidae > Ceratina > Ceratina calcarata. Next base: position 2,754,925 of record NW_017179105.1, read on the forward strand.
TACCCACGCACCGGGGGACAAGGGGGACGAAAGACAGGTACGATGTCTACGACAACAAGTTTTATTCTTCGAATGCTTTTATCAAGCATGATTACAAAACCAAGCAACAAGAATCTCGTCCTTATATCGTTTAGTCTTAGAACGACGTCGTCAATAATTCGTAGGTACATATTTAACAAACGATATACATAGTAGTTTATGTATCTAACGATATAGTAATCGGTACTCGATAATTTCTTTCTCTTATCGTTCTCTGCTCGTGTGCGGATCTGAGTTTTGTATGCGTGTCCATTTTACTCTCGTCTTAAACAGCACTATATTGCTATACAGTACGTTCGTTTGCTATGTATAATTATCGTTATTAATGATAACCATATCCTTACTCGTCCTTACGATTAGCCTACGTACACTAACGTCTCTGAATAACGGAGTATTTTTTTTTTTAAGCTACGCTCTCGTCGAGTTTACGCGTTTAAAACGTGTCGAGTGGTCGAAGATCGGGACGCGGGTGTCCGTCAAAAATGATCACAATTAATCAACTAGCGATGAAGTGACGAACGGACAAACACGGCTCTGAAAGCGATCACTTGCTCCTCCTGTATTCTAAACGTTCTCACTTTTATTCCATGACCTCACGAAGATCGTTTTCAGAGTCCGAAATGATTCTACATATCTAAAATTTCAGCGAGTCGATGAGGACAGTTGGAAAGAGCAGATTTTACAATGACACCGAGCGATCGTTCGGTTGCTCTTCGACGGTTATTGTCATCATGCGATTTAGGCTTGTCGCGCGTTCACTTGGCACAGTAAAGATACGAGGTGGAAGGTTGTGAATGATGGAATGCACGTTAAACAGTGAAATCTCCGATGGCAATAACGAGACGATTTCGTTTCGACTTGAAACGCGGTGCGCCTCAATATCTTTTGCCTGTTCTTAAATGTATGTATCTTTCCGCCGATGATTCTTATTATAATTTAACGAGCTTCGATTGGTCTACTTAAATTCCTCGGCATTTCGCGCAATACGTTTCTTTCGATCGAGTAGAACGTCACCGATCAGTACTTGCAAATTTGTTTACTCTTTCCAGTTCTCTTTTAAAATAGCTTAAGTACGTCTGTAGCGAAGCATCGATCTATCGTTCTTTTGTCGTCGCCGAAGTTTTCGAATTCGATAGCTACAATAAGTAGAAAAATGTTTATAGAAAAACTGTAATACTTCAGCGATAAGAAGAATTAAAAGGCAAAAGAGATTTTGCATAAAATCGTGTTTCCCTCCGTCGAACGGACTCACTCTCTCTCTCTCTCTCTCTCTCTCTCTCTCTCTCTCTCTCTCTCTCTCTCTCTCTCTCTCTCTCTCTCTCTCTCTCTCTCGGCGTTGTTCAAAGATGTACTCTAAAATTGAATTTTTCCGAACGAACGTAAAACGAGATCGAAGAAGTTTCACGGTTCGCGTTAACACCCGCATAGCGATCACCGTTCAGGCGTTAAGTTTTATTCAAATACCTGCGCGAGACACTTTGTTTAAATCCCGTAGGTATAAATTGCGTTATCGATGAACGCATACAAATTTTCTCTCTCTCTTCGACAAAATCTTGTCTCCCATTCGCTGCTGGAAGAACACTAAATACAATAGTTCCATGCAAAGGCCATTTATCGGCGAGTTATCGCCTCTAGCTGCGCCGCGATTTTAATCTCTAGATCTTTTGCATAGTCAGACGAGATCCGTTTATCATAATAGAACGAATCATTTGTTCAACGAAAGAGAGTAAATTATGAATCAAAGTACGCGAGTTTTCGCGATTAAATTTACCCGTTACACGTTTTTAGTTTCGACGTGTTTCCTGCTTGTTCAAGGTCGACAGATTCTCGTGTGAAACAACTTAACGTTATCGGTTTAAACGAGCACACGAACGCAGACGATCGTACGCGAGAATCGATTAATAAGAATATTCGTCACCGAAGTTAAATAAAACTCGCAAGAATAAAGAACGACGGAAGAAAATTAAAATTACCTGTTCGTTGTCATTGATAAACCGAACGACGTTTAGTCCGTAAAATCTCGACTAGCATCGACAATTATTTTTATATATATTTATATATAATATATATCTTTTGGTTTCTTTTAAACAATGCGTCGTGGGATTCCACTGTGAGAAATGCGTGATCCCAGTCTCTCTTGCAATAGTAAAAAAAGTCCACAATCGCCTTTTATTATAGCCTCTGACTCGCGATTTTACGTTTAAGTATTTACATATTTATGTACATCTTAAGATTACAAGTATCGTTTCTATGTTCTCGCTAATTCCTGACTAGATTACCACGTATTTGTTTCATTCGTGTCCCCTTCGCTCTTCCATTTTGGACAACAGCAGACAGACACAGCGACGGGTTCAACGACCGTTCAAGGTGTCGGAGTAACAATAGTCGAAATAATCTACGAGGGTGGGACTCGATGATTATCCTAAAAAACGTTCGATCTCGGACGATGATCATCGATCAGCCCTCGCACTATTGTCGAAGTGAGACTCGAAGGTTCGCCGTGTATTCTTATTGGGAACAGGTGGGATCATACAAGCTGACGATCCGACACGGGCTGCGTTCGATACACTAATTGCGTAATTATGATTTTTAACACGTAACTTTAACTCTGGCCCTATTCATAGAAAATGTGTGCGTTCTTCCCTACCGTTCTAGTGCAAAGTAAAACTTCTTATAGTCTCGTTCGTTCCGCTAAAGGAGGATATCGTGGCTCACGCGGCAGTCATCGACGTCGACTCCCGTTCCTCGTTTCTTGCGTTCGGCGTTCACTGGACGATTTATCAATCAGGTAGCAAATACGTTTTTTCACTTCTCTCTTTTCGACGCTTTGGCCTCGATTCCCAATCGATCGGCGACCATCCTCTCTCGTTAATTCGTTATCCAGGCGTCGCTCGTCGACTCATTCGAGATCTCAAAGTGGAACAAAATCTCAATTTTATAGAAATTCACTGGCACGTATTTGATCACCGATCGATGGAGAATCGCGGAGGTTCGCCGATGTCTCGAAAAACGTCTCTCACGCTAACAACGCTTTCTAATGGCAGTATTTACGGAACCAATAAATTGTTGTTCACCCTACATATTTACACTCCAACGTAAGGCGTCGTACCTTGGATGCGTTACAACTATCGTGTTACTCTCAACTATGAATACGTCTAACGAACGTCGAAGAATCAGAGACTCTCGTTAATCGAATAAGAGAAGTTTAAGATTCGGTTGAAAAAGTATATGGAAATTAGGACTCGTCGTTGAGAATTGTTCGCTCGTTAAAGTCGCGGATTCTCCGACGTTTCACGATTCCCGGTCCCCTCGCGCGAGGGGTGAACCGACGATCTTTTTTTATTCAACCGCGAATAGAGTACGTGTTTATACATGGGCGCGTAATTACACAGGAAATCAATAAATAAAAAGAAGGAACGGAAGGAGAGAAGGGTAGAAATAAAACGATTCACAGTGATATCAACATCGACCACGTATGTAGGTACCTACTATGGCATTGAACAACGACGTTCGACGGTTGTTCAATTCAGCTACATCTATCAGCTTTAGAATTCGTATGCTTTACTTGTTCTTACAGAACTATCGGTTATCATTATCGCGTGTGTTTCGACTCTCGTTACAAAATACAATATATTTTTTTACAGAGGCGAAGTACGTGTAACGCGCGTGCAGCCAAATGTCTCGCGGGACTCGTTACGACTCGAATGATCAATGGACGATCTGAAATTATTCGTCTCCAAATTGAATTTTCACTGTTTTCGAATAAACATCTCGGCGACGAACGCGCGACTTAATTCTTTTAACATTCCCGGTAGAATCGTATGAAACGTTTTATCAAATAGAAATCGGTGCGTGATTCTGCGATGGGAATTCCATGGGACATTTCGATGCACGATAGATTCGAACCGCTCGATCCTCCCTCTCTTACATAGATATTACAATTCGTACAAACGGGGTACGTTTCCCTAAATATTTAAAACATAATCGATTATACGTTAAGTTTACACGCTAAATTCGTGTCGCACAACGAGCTATCTACGATCGGTGATGCCTAGAATAATTTTCCTCTTAACGTTGTGTCGGCTAAACGGGATGTTCATTACGTTATGTATAAAACACGCAACAATTTTTACTCCGCGAACGTTCCTTTTATAAACGTAACGTCGAGGGTCTCGTGACTCGTGACCGAGTCCCTCGATCCCGGTAGTTTGATCGGAGCCACGGTACCCGTGCAGGCTAAGTTATCATTACAGTACTCGTTAATTAGCTTGTTCTCCTTTAAGATTTAACCTGATTTCTTTAAGTAGTGGCAGCTTCATATTACGATTTATTTGAGCAGACTATGTAGGTATAAGTTCTCTTCGTCAAAATTGTTCTCGCGACGTTTTACCTTTACCGACGCTCGAACGTGGCTGTTGGAACGTTCGAATCGAGACGTTCGCACCGTCGACGTCGTTAAAGGATCTCAACGAATCCTCACTGGATAAAAATATTCTGTATCTTTCGTCTCCGACGATACACCACACCCGATGTTGATCAGTTCGTTCGAACGTATCGTCGAAACTGTTGTTCGATCGAGTCAAGCTTGTATACTTACGTGTCGCGTCGTATACTTGGGAAGAATCGGAGCCCATTTACCGTGATTTCGTTTGGAGTCGGGACAAAGGCGGAAGTTGGAAGTCGTTTAAAAGACTGGGATTGGGATATCCGGGTCGAGTAACGATTTACGTACTTCCGGGTGCCGTTGGCCCTTAGTCTTTCTCCACGGTGCAGGGCTCGGGCATGGACTATTGTTGCGGCGGACAGTTCACCACCGTCGTGGTGGCGAACTCGCTGAACTGTTTGTCGATCGGTACGCGATCGTCGTACAGCGTCGGTGCCTGCAAGATGATCCCAGCCGTGCCCACCAGCACTGCCAGAGTGAAGATCCATAGGAACAGTCTGTCCAGCACCATCGCCACGTACTTCCAGTCCTCTTTCACCTTCCGTTTCACAAATCGCGTTAGCTTCCAAAGTATATTCGCTGCAACGATTAATCTCCTATCCGGACGACTCTCTCCCGATTCCAATTCTCCTCCCAGAGTCTCGTCGCATAACGTTTTATGCGCGTTCTTACATTTTATCTTATTTTATTCTACTTATCTTTTTAATGAAATTTAGAAAATACGTTTACGAGCTCGATTCTTTTTTTGATGAATCGACGCGGAGAGTATAAATAATAAATGAAGAGGGAATTACCTTGGTCGAGTCCTCGAGCATTTTGGTGTGCTCCGCGATGAAGCGCACGCAGATGCAGGATTTGTGGATCTCGGGTGGACATCGTGAATGGGAGAACGGCGGCGGGCTCCGCAGCACCGGGCTTTTAACGTCTTCGATCACCGGCTCCCCGGAAACCGAGAGGTCCTCGCATTCCGTGTGAAGAGGAAGCGGTGGCAGAGGCGGGCCGTGGATCAGGCAACTTCCGCCGAACCTCGCTCCGTCAGCGAGACTAAATTGCCAACAGAGGAGAATGCGTTTCTGCATTCCAATTTTCTTACGGTGTTCGAGCAAAAGGCAGTGCTTCGGGCCGGAAGTAATTTCGCAAAATTGTCGGTTAATACGAACGAATCGAAACGCGAATTACATGAAACGGGGATTAATGCAAATTTTCATTACCCGAAACTCATCGAGATATCGCGATAAAACGAACGAGATTAAATCATAATTATACACTCGGATGGCGATGATTTTTATTCGTTTTTCATAAACAGAATTTCGAACGTACAGTATTATCCACGTGTACATTTCTTTTTTCAGTCAAAGATGACCGTCGTTCGTCAGCTTTGAACGTTGTCCCGGCTTTGTATCGTCCACTCTTATTCGCTCTGTTTGTCTTAGGGACGTGTAAGTATTCACTCGAGTATTCGGTCCGAGTGAACGGTGAACGAGCGCCGACATCAAAGTGAACGTGATCGATCGCGCTTGCCCCTGCACCTGGATAAAACGGCGGCGCTCGCTCGGTGTTCATTCGGACCGAACGCCCGAGTGAATACACACAGCCACCCCCCCCTCTCCCCCCCACGCCTCGGACCGACCTCGGCCCGAGGGTTGCTCGAGCTGCGGGAATTAGGGGATGCCGGGTCAAAAATTAAATACTTTTTACTCCTCGAGCGTTTATACGATATATTGTATCGATGAGAACGCGTTTTGAAAATTATCGAACGTGTTTCATGATGTTCGCGGAGGACAAATAAGCTCGATAATAATTACACGTTTCACTTCACGCTGCCGAACTTGATGAACTCTGTTATAAATCCCTTGCTACCTAGTCAAAGTTCGTTTATGGTATTCCAACTTCGAGCCGGACTTTCGACTCGACTCGTAATCTTGTTATTTACGTCTTGTATACATGCATCATCGTATCAATTACGTTTAGGATTGAATAAATCGTAGGAAGTCGTCGTCGGTTGATACGAGTTTTGCGTACGGGTCGAAAAAACAGAACAAAGCATTTTGAAATAGAAAAAAATGCACGCATGTAAAGTATAAAAAAATGCGCATTGTGATGGGATTGTCCAACTGTGAAATGGAGAAGCTTTTGAAAAGTTCGGAGCGTTTGGTCAGAAAGTCGGTTAATGGAAAAAGTGAACAGCCGGCATTTTTAATTAGGACCGAGGGCTTTTACGATACCTGGAGGGTGAAAGGTCTTCCTTCGATGCGGCGCGGCTGTGGAAGCGTTTAGGCGTTAGGTGTTCCTCGCTGTCCTCTTGAGTGGATGGATGATAGGGATAATAACAAGTCTTCTCCTTCCCTCTGACCGTTCTCATTAATACCCTGCCCGAGCTATACCTGTGGGCACACGTGAAGTTCACATCATGATCTGTGAAAGTTCGCTGACTTTATCAGATGCACGAATTTATTGAAAGATCATTCTGTACTTTTTATTAGGAAATAGTTTGATTCTCAGTTTCACGATATTTACCTATTTGTCTCGAATTTGTACTGAGGCCTTCGCATGACCAGCAGGCGTGGGAGGATGTGGATGAAAACTCTCTTTACCCAAGGAGCCATTTTATGAGTTTGCGGAGATCGGAAGTGGACGTTGAGTACGACCACCGTCACGCATATACTGGAACATTACGAAAAGGGACGAGCCCGATGTTAATAAAAGCACGTCTTTACTTTGGGCGATCGTGGGCCAGTCATTATTTGTCTCATTATCTTTATCTCGTTTAAACCTGCCTGATTACCGAAACGCGTGAATTAACAAGCAGCCCCGGCAAGTCTTTCATTAAAATTTTAATAAGCGCGCTGCAAACTAATTGCAGTTTTAACACGAATTCGTTTTCAATTTCGGTACACTCGTACGGAGATTCGTACTCGATCAAAGATCGGACTTTTCACACACATTTAAGCGAGACATGGTGTGTGCCGATGCAGTTCGAAATTTATTATACCCTCGGACGTATTACAATTTTTTATGATCGAAACCCTAGACGGGGCAAATTGCCGTAACATATATAACCGGCAGTGGCTGCGGTGGAACGACAGAATGTAAATCTCACGAGGCCATTCATAATGTAGATCCATTCAGCCGATGGCTGGCCTCAGCAGCCGGGCAAGGGACAAACTGCGATTTGAATTGGACCAGACCTCCTTTGACTCGACTTGGAGCCATTTATCGGCACGGAACTCGCCTTTCCACGTTTTACCTTGAAAACACCAACGCCGCCTCTTCTATCTCGCTCGCTATTTGTCTTCCAACCCGGAAATCATATTAGCCGGCTGCGGGTGAATTAAAGCCTCCGCGTTTCACGTACACCGCTAATTCGACGAAATTGCAACAGGATTGAAATTGTACAGCGTGTTACGCCGAAAATTCAATAAGGACCGAACGATTTCTCGTTTTCCCGGGTTGAATCCACTCGAACTAGATTTCCGTTTAGTCTTCTGATTTATTTATGTGATCCAATATTTGCTTGGAAACTGTCCAGCCTTCTGTTCCGCGTTTTTCAGCATCGTCGAGACGGAACGATGATCGAAGGGAACAGGTCAGCTGTTTTAACAATTAAGAAAAGTACACCGTGAACGAAGCGCGGGGGCGGCTGGTCGGTCTCAGGTTTTAATGGCTGCACAATGCCCTTGCGGTTTCTAAGAAAAAGCAATAACGGGACGGAGAGGAGCGGCCATCCCCTTGAAATTCAACGGAGAAAAGGGGATGGATTCCTTCCTCGGGTTGGTTCGTCTCCGCCTTCGACGCGAGGCGAGCCTCGGTCGATGCTGCCGCTGATTAATGTGTCACACCTACTGCATCTTATCGTCCTTCGAACGTATTGAAAGGGTTGCTGCCACCAGTATATATTCACCGGGCATTGTCGCGCACTCCTTTTTCCTTTGATATTCTTTCGAGTCCCGCGACATTGCTTAATGCCTAGGACGATTGCAATTGCACTTTACCGAATCTTGACACGGAACGATCCTCGTCGTATCTCGTTTGATCATTTCAATCCTAGTTCCTTAAATCAATGGAATCGATTCATATAATTACTCCATCGACGTGTCGGACAGTGATAGAATTGGTTCAGAGATCTTCGCGCGGAATTTCAGGCACAGGGTGAATGGCACAATGATAGGTAATTACCATTTTCATCAATCCGATATTCTCCTCGACGCGACCAACAGGAGATTCGAATCATTAACCATTGGCTGAATGGCGATACACGAGCGCTAATAAATCATCGGCTGTGGCCATTCAATCCGCGTTCCATGCACTGCTTAATCGTTCGTTACTATAATCACCCGGTTTTTACGGCTTTCGCCTTCGTATTCTCTCTCCCTTTCGGTGTTACCCGTTTCCCGTCGGCCCTCTGCTATTTGCTCTACTCTCGTATTTTTTGCAAACCTCTGCCCCGGTCACGCGAACCGTTCTTTTCTTGGTGACTGATGGGCAACGATGATGAAGCGGCTCGGAAATTTGTAGGACAGCGGTGAAGTTAGGAAATTCCCAAGAGAAAGGAGGAACGTGGAAAAAGCGAGCGCCGATCGAAAACGCTGATCCGAGGGAATCTTTTGAGGCTCCAGTTTCGACAGGGCACGTCGTCTTTTTTCCATGCATGGGTCAACGCCCCGGCTTCGATCGCTTTATGCATAACCGGATCAAGCTTCGATTCAGCATTTGTCCACCCGATCGATTGCCTCGGGTACAGGTCGTCGAATCAATGAGAACAGACGTACCACATAACTGATTTTTCAGAAGTGAATTTTCTATTTGACGCAGCTGATTAATGCGTTCGTACGTTTCGGCGAATGTTTACGTTTCAATAGAACGAGTATGAATATAATTGTTACGATATTCCTGCGGAGTCAGCCCGTATAATTTCGTGTTCGATCTGTATCCAGATGAATTTCAATGGTGAGCACACGAATTCTGATGCCGAATCAGATTGAAATTCATACCGCGAATGAATTTCATATCACAATTATTATATTCGTACGTACGTAATTCGTTAAAGAGATTTAACGTGGCTAATGGAACTTCATAAATTAAAACTACTTTCGCTAATTCGTTTTCTCGAGAAAGAGAGAGACGCGGTTTTTACAAGCTGTAACAGCAGTTTTATCTGCAGCCGCACGTGTGTTGAAAATATTTCAAAATTTGAGAGTCCTCGAGACGTAAAAAGCTTTTCTCTGTTTCAAGGAAGGGTGGAATGAGTCGTGAAATCGCGGAACGTTTCAACACATTATTCAAAGAAAGAGCCATTAAGCTTCGAACGTACACGCTGCCATGCCGGTTGGTACGATATACGATTTCTGCTTTGCTGATTTCTTTCCAAGAACCGGACGGGTTCCCATCTATCCTTCAATTATCATCCATAATTTATACCATATCGTTTCCCGATGCACCACAGCGTACATGTATATATATATTTTATGCGTTCCGTACGAGCTCTCGAGAATTTCCAAATCGGATATTTGGAGAAGTGACACGACGATGTTCGTCCTCGTCGTTCGAATCTTTAGAGCATATACTACATGGAGGAAGCACGCCTAGTTAAAAAGTGTAGATAACGGTGAGAGAGAGAGTAATAGTTTTGGGTACTCCTTCTCTCTGTCTAACAG
>NW_017179105.1:2765398-2773418 GCF_001652005.2 Ceratina calcarata
CTGTTAGACAGAGAGAAGGAGTACCCAAAACTATTACTCTCTCTCTCACCGTTATCTACACTTTTTAACTAGGCGTGCTTCCTCCATGTAGTATATGCTCTAAGTTTGAATCCGATCTTTGTTGCTGCGAGACGAAGTATCGACCAGTTTAAATATAAAACGAATTAAAAGATCTCGGCATCGCGACGCAGCATTTAATCTCATACGGATACGTTCCATTTTTTACCCAGCTTTATCTGGCATCTGAACGGGACGAAAGCCGTTCCACTTGGATTCAAAGGCCGTTCATTTTGAAACTGGCACGGCCGGCCGTGTCGCGACCGCATGAATTCTAATCGGGTTCGGGCAGACTCTCTACCGGCGGGAAAAACCGACTCACGTTTTCCCGGGAACCCGTACTCCACGGAAAAGAGTAACTTATGACGCTGCCCGAGCGATAACGGCCGGGCCTACAAATCCGTGAGATACATCCGAACAAAGTTTCGACGCGACCGTAGAAAGTAAGTACCCCCGGCCACGTTTAATACCTCTCAGGCTCTTCTCGCTGCCTCTCGGGAAACGCGAGAACGATCACCAGTTTTTTTTCATCGTTCACCGACGCTTGTATCCGCCGCGGGCCTCGCTCGCCTCCCCTTTAAAATTACAGTTTAATTAAACCGATCGATATCGGCGGATACCCGATCGCAAATTACGTGTTAAGTGCGAATTAATTATCCTCAAAAGTAGGATAATTGCTGCGATTACAGCGCTGTTCTTGTCATTAAGGGAGACGCGGCGATGTTCCTGCATTTCGCGCATACCGAAACGGCTGCAAATTGGAGCACGCTCGATGCCGCTGGTTTTGCGGTGCATTTATATACATATGAATAAACTCTCTCCTGGCCGCGAGTATCCTACGTATTCCCATACTGAAGCGCGTTGAAGGATCGTCCTATTAGCTTTTATTAGTACCTCTCAACGGGGCTCGGCGGTGATAGTTTGCCTAATTACGCGGAATGATTAAGGAAAATTGACGCGAGTCTGGACCGCTTCTGTACAACTTTTTCTTTTACCGACCCTTTGCATTTTTCATGCTCGTCTCATGGCGCAAATCTTTTATGTTCTCGATCGACGATTATCGACGTTGCACTTAGAAGAGCGTGCTAAAAATTTAAAAACTAACAGGCTCGTCGAGCGGAATCCTTTTGCCTAGCCTTGCCCGAGAGATATTTGATTATATCGGGAACAAAGCGGTAGAACGAACCATGGGTCGTGATCTCGCGTGAATCGAGAGTTTTATTCCGCGCGAAGGGTTTCGACGGAAGTCCGAGACGAAAAAATGGTGAAACTTTGCAACACCTTTCGTCTCGCCCTTTGATGTAACGAATGACGACCGAACAGGTGCCGCTAAGACTCGAGTTTCGAACTTGTTTAAAGTTCGGACGAGGTCCTATCAATTGCATCGAAAAACTTTTCTCTCCGCCTTGAGATCTTCGATTCCTCGGTATCATGAAAATTCCTTTTTTCTAATTCATTTTGTTCGCCTCCTCCTTTGAAGCTTCATGATCTCGCGTATAAGTCCAGGGATCAATTAATCGAGATGTCATCCTTTTACTCGGCTGTCGCAACAGTGACTTCTCCATCGTCAAGAATCGTTCCTTCGGCAAACAACATCAATCGTAAGAACAGTATCCATTGTTTGACGGATCACTGCGCCGGGCAGCCAGGAAGATTGATGGGGGTTCCACGCTGCTCGTTCGGTTGATCCGATTTAACGAAAGAACTCGCGTAATTTCACCGACGTCGCGAGTGCCTGCGTCGATCGCTGTTCCGGGATTGATTAATTCGTAAAAAGCTCTCGGAATAATGATGAATTTAGCATCCGGTCGAGAGCCGAGGGAAGATTAGTTTTCTTGGTGCGCCAGAGAAAGAGGCAAAGAGTAAACGGGGCCGATCTCTCGCTGCTACTATTTGAAAGTTAAATCGTGTTCAACTTGCAAATCGTTCGTTTCGACCCACCGAGAGATAGAGAGAAAGAGAGACAGACCGGAGCGGAGGTAACCAGAGTTCGTTGATTACTCTGCGCCACCCTCCCGATTGAATCTTAATCGGGACAGTGACCAGATCAGACCTACGATTTTCCTATCTTTTTTTCAACCTCACGCTTTCGATCTTTATTAATGCAGATTATTGATTACTTTTACCGCAGACCAGCTATGAATAATAACTTTTTAAATGTTCAGAAAGTGTCAATTTCAAACCTGTTCACTATGAATTAAGTCGTATTAAATATATCGTGAAATTAAAAGCTTCCTCATCGAATATATATATATATATATACATATATATATATATGCTCGGGCGGTATGCACGTATGAATCTTTTTTCTATATCGCTGCTTTATTCACGGTCGCGTCGCGAGTCGCGATCCTCCTGAATGTAAATGCCACTCATTGTCCTCCTCCCTTCGGGGATTCAGGAACACCGCGGTTTCCACGAGCGGCGTGGCGCGGTGAATGTGCCTTTGTGTCGACTTCTGAGCCACGTCGGCACGTTTTGACATCGGAACGCTATCGCGAACTACCGTCTCCGCTTAAACCGCGACAAGAGCGAGACCAAAGGAGAAGAGTGGTACTCGAGGCGATGAAATTTACTTGTTAGCGAGAGTAGCGACGTCACTCTGTCCACTCGAACCAGGGTCCGTGGTAGGAAAGAGTGTAGCAGACACCGGCTGCTCGAGTCGGAAGAGGGAAACGAGTTCAACTCGAAGAGGCTTCGGTTTTCTGATCGTTTTCGAATTTCGATTCACGCAAGTTCGCTTCGACTCGCGGTAAGAAGCCGATGGAACAAAGATGAATTATACGCCTGTTTGTCCTCTCGATAAAAAAAGTGACTGTACGAAATTCGATGCGGAACAATTTTGAAGAGGCGATAATTTGGATCACGAACCGTTTTCTTCAAAGGCAGAACGGAAAGCCCTCGGAACGAAGGCAGAAAAAGTTTGGTCCTCTCTCGCGGTACGTATTCAACAAGTTAAAAAGCGACGTGCCGGTTTTAAATATTGACACTCGTTCAGAGGGAGAGAATTTATTTTTCAACCGATCGTTCGGTTTGTTCACCGCGAGAGTATTTGAACATGGAAGTACTCGTATACCCCGTCAGACGAATTATTCCACGGAAGTGATGACGCAGAGATTTTCTTTGAAACTCGTCCGGCTTCGAGATATTTTTATTAGAGCGTCGGACGAAAAAGTTCACGAATTATCCGCGACTTTCTCGTTCGGTTTTTCTGCACGATCAACGCTCGACGGTGTCAAAGAATTTATATCGATGGAAAGAGGTTTTATTTCATTTTCAGCCACAATTTCGCGGCGCGTCGCTTCATACTTGGCACAATGGAACGTGCAGCCGTTAGCTAATTGCCACCCAGCGAAGAGGAACGACTTTCCGAGGTGACAAAATTTACTTAGCACGACTAACGACATCATTGCCCACTTGAACGGGCTTGTCAGAGGGAATGGCAGAGACTGGCGGGCTGAATAGAGAGAACCGGAGAGCTAGACGGGCGGTAGGAGAGAGAATTCGCGGTGCCAAGTCGCGCAGGGACATTAATATTTGCCTGGTTCACTTAACATGGTAAATTAGCTGTTTTGAAACATGCCATGGCTTCCCGTCCCAGAACAGATTTCGCTTTGCACACGAATTTCCTTACTAAATCTTCTCTTCAAAATCTATACCATATTTATTTCGCGAGATACAGGAAACGTCCGCCTGGTACGAAACCGTATCTCGTTCTTTTTATCACGTCCAGCCGGCTAATAAGTTACAGACTTCAAGGGAGAGTATCAGATCAAATATTTATGGGACTTTGCCAGTAATGAAATATTTTCTAAAGTACGATATCCCCTTCAAAGGATATCTCGTTCGTTTCTGATCCAACGAAACCGTAATATACGATGCAGTTTTTTTTTAAATAAAACTATCGAATCCATGATGGCCAGAAACAGTGTTCACATATTTTGTCATTATTGATTAATTTATGATCCTGTGTTTAAATTTAAAATAGAAAGACTCGTTCTTCCTTAATGAACCGTCGATGCCAGCGCGATATGAAGTGATCGAAGCCTTAATTCCCGGATAGAACGGCGCAGTGATAAACTATAAACTCGCGGGATGAGGGCAATAAAACGGGGCAATGCTGTCTGAAACTCTGAACTTGGAAAGGGATCCGTTCGTAACAGTCTTATCGCGACACTATGGTTCGATATAAAGCTTGATAACATGTATTTACGCATCAGGCTTTCGACCTTAAAAGGGTCTCTGTGTCGGTGGTTTCCTGTAAAGAACGTGCTTAAGCCTAATCCTGGAGTTATGGGAGGACGGTGATGTTGCGTCCTGAATTGCCGAACGAAACCACATTTTTTTATGAGGCAACATGTGAAGGTGTATTTTTCTTATCGCGACGAGGATTACGACTATAAATATATGGCTTGTGACGTCGGTCGTAGGCGATCTGAAGTAAAGCATCGCAGCGTCAGGAATCCTTACTCGCGGTTGAACATGTCAGTGCTAAAACACGTTCATCGGACTTAGGATCATTGCTCTGATGAGTGAAAAACGGAACAGGCATTTCGCACCGAGATCTGTTTAATCCTACGACACTAAAAACGTTGTACCGTCGATAGTCGGGAAGTTAAATTCCAATTACACGACATAACGCGCGGGCAAACGCGTGGAGGACGAGGTACGAGAGGAGGATGCGCGAAAATTTCTCGTTTAATTTTACGAGAGGGTGAAAGCACATCGAGTAATTACGGTCTTTACGCGGGGGCGAAGTCATTTTCCACCGAGTAGTTTCCACTTCCTATCAATCATTTTCCCTTGCGTCGTTCCGCGGCAATTAAATTCGATTATTATTACTCGACGCTTCTCACGCCTCGTTCGGCGTTACGGAAACCATCCCTCATTGTTTACCCCTTCGTTTTCTCACTCGCCGGATTTTCGGTGCACGCGTAATACCAATTCGCAGGTATCCCTCTTCTATCTTTGATCGTATCTTCCTTTTATCGCCGGTTTCTGCCGGTCGGCATAAATTTTCGCAAAAGAATGCCCGAGCACGGACTCCTCGGAATTGATTTTCGACACCAGAAAATGTAGATTCTCGCAGGCGGGTATTTGGTTTTCGCTCGGGACGCCAGAATTTTCGGGCTCACGTACAGCCGGCGAGTGTAACCGTGTCTGTATGTATCTCGCTGCAACGTTTCGAGCGCAGAAGTAGCTGGGCGAATGCGGCGGTTAGGCCGAATCGGTATCACGACTTGGGAATCGTGCCATGCTTAAATTGGATTCTATTCTCGAAGGAGTAGCCGAGCTAACGGGTTCGCGGTTGGCAAACGGAAGTCTCCTGGCACTTCCTCCGTCTTCCACCGTGCCGGGCCGCCGCTCTGGAATTTCCAATCCTGTCTGCTCCTCCTCGAAGGAAGGAAGCCACCATATTTAGGGCGACCCTTGTATTAAATTCAGAATACAGTGTTCCGGCGCGCGTAGTTACGTTAAAACGCGGTTTTCGGCTGGCTAAGTCGATTTTAGAAGGGCCAGGCGCGACGCGAAATCTTGACGAAGTCCTTTGAAGTTAATTGCACGCCGATGCGTTTGGGTTCGTCGACTTTAACAAAGAATCACGAGAATTGTACAAGTTCGTATCGTGAAACGTGAACCGCGGGTCAGTCGGAATCAAGAGACTCGTTTAAAGTATATGACAATGGTAGTAGACATCTTTTACTTAAATAACCAAGCAGTTTCCATCGGAATCCTATGAGATGTTCCACAGATGAAAACGAAGAACTCTACAGACACGTTTAAACTCACGACCAAGTCTATTTCACGATTCTTTTATCAAAACTTCTCTTTTTACGATCACGAGTCTCTGGTGGCTGTACGGATATTTCAGCTATTTCTTCTCTTTTTTTTTTTGAAGCCGCAGTCGACGGCAATCTCAGGAAACAAGAACGTATACCTTTATTATACTTCTGTGAATCGCGTTGCTTTGTCTGCCTTTATCACTGACCTGTTCCACTCCTCATTTTCTCATCGTTCAGATCTACCGCCGTCACGCTATAATCCATGACCATAACCGGCTTTACGTTACACACTTTTTTATATAAAAATTCCACTCTACCGACGACCGAATTAGCGCGCTTTGATCCACGTCGTATCGTTTCCGGGAGCACATTCGATCCTCGTTCGCGTCAGTCTCCTGCGAGAGACGAACCAGCATTCTCTTCGCTTTGTGCTCGTCACGGATCCAAATCTGGGTTTACGAAATAATTGCGAGGCGAGGTAACGCGACTTAAATTATTCGCAGGATCGAATAAGGACGAAATAGCTGACGGTTGATATTTCAGCGTCAGCCCAGAATGAAATATTTCTCTTCATTATTTTACACGCGCAGCTGACACTATATATAACCGAACTGCATAAATCTTATGGAAGATTTAAGGGACGCGCATGTAATATAAAACGCGTGATAGTTTTTCCGATAACTGAACTAACTCGTCGCAGTTATTCTTGATCCACGGGAACATCAGCGGTCAATTAAACCCATTATTTCCTACAATTTCGTTTAACGGCGGCACACAATTTCGTGGTTTTTTCCTGAAACTGCGCGACATTAAAGATTCCGCGTGCGACGCGTTGATAAAACGCATTGCCGCAGTCTGTTTACGCATGTCGGATGCGTAACGCGACGCGTCGGCAAATGCAATTGCGGAAAACTCGTTAGGACACGCCGTACCGCGTTATCATTTACGTTCTGGGAATTTTAGGGAAACTCTGCGTGTCGCGCACGACCTACTGTTCAATTTATAAAACGCCGGTGTTCGTTTCCGCACCGCTGGGCCCTCCGAGGCCGTTCGAACAATGCAGTGATCAGAACGACCTCCCAGGGATCGCCGGGTCGAGTATTTAAACGGTGATACGGGCCTACCCTTGCCAAAGATTCGTTTGTCACGTTCGTCCAACTCCCAAATACTTCGCGTCAAATAAACGTTGTACAAAGTCGTTTTACAAAATGTAAAAGATCTTTTCCGAAAGTAGATTTCGCCGTGATTAATCGTCTAGAAAATCGCTCTTCTCGCGGCCACGAGTTCTTTCTACGGAAGTGCCGAAAAAGTAGCCTCGGTCGTTGCGAGCGTTGACACGCGAATTAACGAAATAGAAAATTGCTCGGCGGACGCGTGCGCAAGAGCACAGTATCGTGGTTCATTTCGCGTTTTAATTTCAAACATCGACGCGGAAAAACTCGTGACCGTACGCGCTCGCAGTGTTCGCCGCGCGTTCGCTTATTACCGGGCCGGTTACCAGTTCGACTTTCGGTAGGAAATAAAAATTCTGCGCGAGTACCGCGGACGGGCGTTCGATATACGGGTCAGCCGGTCGTCGACATTCCGGGACATTAATTTCAGAAGTGTTCCTATTCACACCCCTGCATGAGTTCATTGGCCCGTAAGGGCTCTTTTCAAAGGGCAGCTCGCGCGCGACCGGAGGGAGATCTCTTTGAAAACCGGCACCGGCTACCCCCGTCCCCCGTTTAATATTAATAGCAGCATTTGCCGCGGCCTCCGTATGAACGACATTTAACTAACGAGACGCCCCGATTCGGTCACCGGGCTCCTTTGCGTTTTCTTTCGTTTTTACTCTCCCTTCGATCGACGTAATTTTCACGAGAACCTCTATGCAAATGATCGAACAACAAACGAGAATCGCGTTTCTCCCATATTATTATGTTCGATTCATTTCACGGAGATTACAACTGCGTTTGACAATTTATATCGCGAATTTTATAATTTATATGTCCGTAATATATAACTGCGGGTTCCAATTAAAATAAAATACACGCCGGAATCGATAATAATTTCAACAATAAACCTTTGACGCGAGATACGGTTATTTTAAGGATGTATTGGCTATCAAGAAGAATTCTATACAATTTTACCGTAGATCCAACGGTTTGGAAGTTATTGGCAAAAAACGAAAATTTCGC